>NC_136485.1:55734387-55821887 GCF_053919585.1 Euprymna scolopes | reverse complement strand
GAATAGATGATACCTCTTGACATATCGCGATATATATGTGAATTAACTATTACAAAATAATTTGTATTCCATTCGAAGATATTTCTTTTTGTTTTATTCGAAATTGTCTAGGATTTCAGATTTCATACATAATTGATGAACTTATTTAAAAATGAATGATTAGAATGAGAAAAAAATCTATTGTTGTATACTTCTTCGTTTTGATGAGACGACTTGTTTCTTTCCAAAACTTTTGTTTAAATGACTTTTAAAAATATTTCATACTATTCTGTCTGTTGCAAGACTTGAAATTATTAAACATATAAAATATCTCAGTTTATATTCATTTATTTTCATGTTGACCTGACCATTATATATATATATATATATATATATATATATATATATATATATATGGATATATATATCTATATATCTATAAAAGTGAACGTGTCTGTGTGTCTGTGTGTCTGTCTGTCTGTGTACATTTCCCTACGCAATAACTCTGTCAATTTTTAGTCTATAGACTCGAAATTTGAAATACCGGGTACTGAGATTTGGGAAAATCGATGTGACGGGTGTCAGCCAGAAATTTGGCTGTAAAGGGGTCAAATTTCAACGATTTGATCTTTAAGAACTCTACCAAACTCCTCCGACAATTTTGGGTCTAGACACTTGAAATTTTAGATATAGGTTCCTTGAACCTGGATCTAACTTAATAAAGTGCTTTGAGCCCGAAACTATAAATTTTAAGGGGTCATAATAGGGGTCAAATTAAAAAAAAAATTTACTCTTTTTTTTTTTGCTCAGCATACACCTCCAACCACCCGGGCAACGCCGGGCTGAAATGCTAGTATATATATATATATATATATATATATATATATATATATATATGGATATATTTAAATAACTGTTTTAAGGTAAAAAACTTATAACGAGCTTTAAATAAGGTCGGGAAGACTCTAGGGACCCCTTTCATCAACAAGTTCATCAGGATTAGTGACCCTGGTTAGTGTTTGGGTGGTCTTGTTATCAAGTTTGTATCAAATTGTTTCCCATCTGTTGCTCTTCGCTTGGTTTATCATGTTAAACCTGCATTTCCTTCAGTTGTGAAGGATGGTTTACCCTACATCACAAATAGTAATGGGATTTATCAATTTAACTGTCAGTGTGCTGCTGTCTATGTAGGTCGAACCCGTTTAAATTTGCAGACAAGAATAAACCAACATGTTCCAGCAAGCATTAGTCTAGGTAAGCCTCGTCACCCCTCGTTCACCTTGGAATCTGCTATTGGTCAGCACCTCCCTGAAATCCTGCGCGTGCCAATGCATATAAAATGAACTGGTTTAGGATTTTACACCGGGCTGACTCTTCGAATCACCTGAGGATTCTGGAGTCAGTTTCTATCTTTTCATGCAGGCCCTCTCTCTGTTGACAGAAGGAATTCGTAAAATCTTTGGACTTATTTGGGGATATATTTAAAATATTAACTTTCCCTCATAACCCATTTGGTACATATAGTTTATACAATTGTATATATTCTACAACGTATAATTTACTCGTAATTTTTTTTGTACTCGGAATCCCATTCGTCCTTCATTTAATTATATATATATATATATATATATATATATATATATATATACATATATATATATATATATATATACTAGCATGGGTGCCCGGCGTTGCCCGGGTGTTTGGAGATGTATGCTGAGCAATAAAAAAAAAATAGTCAATTTTTTTAACTTTGACCCCTATTATGACCCCTTACCATTTATTGTTTTGGGCTCAAATACATTATTAAGTTAGATCCATGTCCAAGGAACCTATATCTAAAATTTCCAGTGTGTAGACCAAAAATTGTCGGAGGAGTTTGGAAGAGTTCTCAAAGGTCAAATCGTTGAACTTTGGCCCCTTTACAGCCAAATTTCCGGCCGAAACCCGATCACACAGATTTTTCCAAATCTCAATACCCTGTATATCAAATATCGAGTCTGACAGAGTTATTGCGTAGGGAAATGTACACAGACACGTTCACTTTTATAGATATATTTGGTGAGTAATTTCGTAGAGACCGCAGAGATAATTTTTTTTAACTTTGACCCAATTTTGAACCTTTAACATTTAATATTTTGGTCCCACATCAAAATACAAAGTTTTACCCATATCCAAGTTACCTACACGCAAAATTTCCAGTATTTAAACCCAAAATTGGCGGAGGAATTTGGTAGAATCTGTAAAAGTCAACTCTTTCAACTTTGACCTTTTCGCAGCACAATGCTCGCCCCAAAACTGATTAAAATGCTTGCAGCATGCCTGAATACTCGTTATGTACAAATTTCAAACGTTTAGACACCAAATTGGCCGAGTAATTTGCTAGACACGGCAAATATCAAATGTTTTGAACTTTGACCCCTTGACAACTCAAATTTTCGACTCAAACCGATTAAAAAGCTTGCCCTATCTCACTTTATGTAAAATTTCAAATGTTTAGACCAGAAATTGTCTGAGTAATTTGGCATAGACCGCAGACGTCAATTTTTTAAAAATTTGCCCTCTATTATGACCCCTTAAAATTTATAGCTCCGGGCTCAAATCACTTTATTAAGTTAGATCCAGGTTCAAGGAACCTATATCTAAAATTTCAAGTGTCTAGATCCAAAATTGTCGGAGGAGTTTGGTAGAGTTCTTAAAGGTCAAATCGTTGAAATTTGACCCCTTTACAGCCAAATTTCTGGCTGACACCCGTCACATCGATTTTCCCAAATCTCAGTACCCGGTATTTCAAATTTCGAGTCTATAGACTAAAAATTGACAGAGTTATTGCGTAGGGAAATGTACACAGACAGACACACAGACACACAGACACACAGACAAACAGACAAACAGACACGTTCACTTTTATAGATATATAGATATAGATATATATATATATATATAATTTTTTTTCATTTCATCCAGTCGTTATACTTTTATAAGTAATCCTCACATAAGTCTTCACTCTTGCGTGACATTTGTTTTACACTTGATAGAAACGATTGACTCCTGATCAGGTTGTTGATGAAAGGGACCCCTAGAGTCTTCCCGACCTTATTTAAAGCGGATATATATATATATATATATATATATATATATATATATATATATATATATATATTCCTGTAGAAATATATTTCCTTTTAATATATTCCAAACCTTACTTAATGATATTACAGAGCAATATAGTGAATAAATAACAAAAAAAACTATATTCCAAAATTCATGATGTTTACAAGATTATAAATTATTCCTCTAATTTTATTCGAAATTTGGAAGAGAACTTTTTTGGTATATTTATAAGTTTCTATTTCTTCTGATGAGTTAAGGGCGAAATAAATTCATTCATTGACATGATAATTGAGTGAATGATTTTGTACTACGAAACAGTGAAGAATTGTAAATGTTTACATAATTAAAAGAATAAATTGTAAGATGGTCAACATAATGAAATTTGGAATATAGACTTTTGTCACTTGTCTGTTATATGCTCCGTAATTACATTTTGCTTCATAAATTAAGAATTAATATATAAAAAAGTGAAATATAATTGAAAAAAAAATCATATTTTCACAGAAATATTACCAACTAAAGAATCAGTGATATCTTTTATCTTTAGTCTTATGGGCTTCGAGTAAGTAATGTAATTATTAAATAGTTGCCCATAATATATATGTGTATATTTTATTGTTAAATAGTTTTCATTGAAAAATAGTTTTCATTCTTTCCAAAACTTTTGTTTAAACGACTTTTTGATATTGCATACTATACTGTATATTGTAAACTATTGGATCTGTAATGTATTTAACGATATCTTCGTTTATTTTCATTTTCACTAAACTATATATATATATATATATATATATGTGTGTGTGTGTGTGTGTGTGTGTGTGTGTGCGCGCGTGTGTGTGTGTGTGTGTGTGTCGGCATGAAGCCCTCTCCAAAAGTATTCAGAAATCAAAGTGGAATTTGGACTATTGTTCATCATTTGATCTTACATGTAAATGTCTTCAGTGAACAACCAAAATAAAGCACTGCTTGCAGAAGAGACTAAATTATATATATATATATATATATATATATATATATATATATATATATATATATATATACATATGAACATATCTATATCTATATTTGCGTGTGTATATGTATATATATATGTATATATATATATGTATATATCTATATATGTATACATATATATATATACACACACACACACACACACACACACATATATATATATATATATATATATATATATATATATATATAAATGATTTCTACAGCCAAAAACGTTGCAGTTCACATGAGTCATACAAGCCAACCAAGAGAGAAGTCCATAACTCGAGTTTTGCGCTCATTTGGCCTTATCAGTTGAGCACATCCAAAGTCGGGATTCGAAACTTGAATCTCTTGCATGCAAAGCGAATACCTTAACACCTGCGTAACTGCGCCACACACGCACAAAAACAGTATATTAGCTAATACAGATGAAGCAAATTGTGGTTTAATCTGACTATGAAATGTATCTACTTTATTTCAATCAATCAAGCCATGAGCGTTTCGAGATCTGATTTCGGATGTGTTCAGTTGAGGAGCCCAAGTGAGGGCAAAACTTGAATCTTAGACTTCAGGTTTTTTGACTTGCATGGCTCACATAGGCTGCAACGTCGTTTGCCCATGGAAATAATTATACCATTTCTCATACTCTGGAAAGTCTAATATATATATACATATATATATACATATATATATATATATATATATATATATATATATATTCTCTTTTCGACATTCATATCATCTACACAGGTAATAGAATAAACAAGGTAAAATAAGAATGTTAATAAAATTTAAGTTCATGTATATACATATATATAGGTAGGAGTAGATAACTTACCGTCTAACACATTTACTTTCCTACTCGTGACTTGGGACTCTGAGGTGCGACAAATGTACGTTCCCGCATCTGTCAGTTTACTGTGTTCAATCAAAAGTGTGCTTGATATTGTGCCTGTCTCAAGAGACGTGTTTTTGAAAATGTGAATTTTTTTTTTTTTACTCTTATTTATTTTTTGACCGTCTTTGAACCAATCTGCATCTTGTGGATGGGTCAAACCTGTGGCGTTACATGTGAGGCGTATCGGTAGGTTCTTGTCGACATACAGCTTCCCAGTTATGGTTATTTCTGAAAAGATACAAATATATATATATTTTTTTTTTGGTAAATAAATGATATATTTTGTGTACGCAAGAATATACATTTACTGAAACTTTTGAACCAACAAAGAAAATACAAAGAAATAGGTTGACTGGATATATAGACCTTTTGTCTTTTGTGTTCGGGGAAGGGTAAAGAAATGAACTCAGCACAGCATTAAAAATATAAATCAAAGTCTTTCTTTTATTTTAGTGTCTTGTTCTGTTTTGTGTTTTCATTGTTATTGTCTGCTTCGTTCTCAACCATCTTGTGGCTTATATGGAGGAGATTAAAGTGGTTTTTGAACGTTGCAGTTTTAACATAAGCGAATGAGGCTGAGACATAATATAGGATTTGATTGGTTGATAGAGATCACATGATAAGAAATATGGCAAGTTTGCATTAATTTAGCAGTTAGTTTCTTTTTATTTTATGGAAAAGCTAATCAAGTAAAATGAAATCCAATCACATTTATTAGCATAAAATATAGCAAAGTGCTATAGGTCATGTAAAAAGAATATATATTTCCATAGCTATATACAGTATGAATGTTTGTTCAAAGGAACTTTGAACCTGGATACAATATGCATCATAACAACTTCTTTTCTGAGGCTGTTCAACTAAGTGGAAACATGGACAGAGGATGCTACTTTTATTTTGTTGAAACTAAAGTAATAATAGGGCGTCTTTTTTGGGTAGTAATAATGATCACGACCTGGCCTTGAGTGAAATGACCACGACCTGGCTTTGAGTGAAATGACCACGACCTGGCCTTGAGTGAAATGACCACGACCTGGCCTTGAGTGAAATGACCACGACCTGGCCTTGAGTGAAATGACCACGACCTGGCTTTGAGTGAAAACTTTCTAACAAAACTTCTGAAAACTTTGAGTCTCGATTTGATAGTCGTCGTCAGGGAGCAGAAAAATTTACAGAAAATTTTGTCGTTCTTCTGTTAAGACAAACGTAACGATAGTACATTTTCTGCAGGTGATTGTAGAAATCACAGTTTCATGCTGGAATAAAAACTCTGGCAACCCCTGGAAACTTAGAATCTGTATATGGTGGGTATCGTCATCACCTCCTTTAGCAAGCTGTTATAGGGAGTGAAATACGGATGCGGAATCATGCCTTTTTTCTGTTGAAATGAAAGCAACAATGTTACATCTTCTGTGGATGCATACGGATACCACAATTTGGCATCGTGATAAAAAAAAAACTCTTGAGAAAAGAGAAAAAGAGAAGGGAAAAGAGAAAAATGGAAGGGTAAGTCTCTAGAACTTTACGATGACTATTTCCTGCAGCATATAATAGATTTTAAGATGACTGTGATTGTATGTGTGTCCAAATGAAGCCACTAGCTGTTCACGAAGAAGTATCATACAAACTATCTCTATATTAATAGGATATCGCGTGTGTTATTTATTTTCTGTGTCACGCTTACATCCGAGTGACTGTCTTAAATTGTTATGGACTTCCATTTTTTGTAATAAATAATTTTACCAAGAATTTTTCATAAGGTTTGGTTTCGATTTCGATTATAGCTGATGGCACTCTAGTAATCTATTCTTTTATAAATAATTTTATGAAGAATTCTTCATACGTTTTGGTTTCGGTTTCGATTATAGGAACTTAAGTTATATATATATATATATAATATATACATGCATAGTTTTTTCATAAGTTTTGGTTTCGATCTCGATTCAAGCTGATGCATCCAAGTCATATGTTGTTTTTATTACATATGAATGAGTCTGCTGTGGAATTTCTACAGGTCCCGCTAGAAGCTGATTAATTTGATAATTTCTTGATGGTTTAATTGACATATTTGACTTCTGTTGTGTGTTTGGGTTTAGCTTCTTGGATGCATGAATTGATTAATGTATTTATCCCTTCGCTATACGTATATATATATATATATATATATATATATATATATATATATATATATGTATATACTCACACACACACACACACACACACACACACACACACACACACATATATATATATATATATATATATATATATATAAAATAAAAATTACAATTAAATTATCAAATTTACCAAAATAATCCAAGATGGTAAAACTAAAGTATATTATAAATATTAAAGAATTAATATTTATAAAGTAATCTCAACCAGATGTAAAAGCTCAATAAAACCAAATAGGAGACAGAGCTTTCTTGGATTTATATTTTTGGATTTTACCGTCATTGGATAATTTACCTTTCACCAGACTATCCATTCACCTGTAATCACCCTTTTCTTCATCATATTCCCTCTGCTTCACGTTTTGTTATCAAGTAAGATCTTTGACATACTTGCAGTTTCATCAAATACTTTTGTATGCAAAAATCGATCCCGCATTTTGCTAATTCCTACCCTCTGATGAGAAGGAAAGTATTTATTCGAAACTCCGCGGATTAATGACTATCCGCTTATTAAGTGTTTCCTTTTCAGATTAAATATGTTTTTAACTCTTTTCCAGAGTGTTTTTTAACATGTTTTATTAACTATTCGCTCCTATATATATATATATATATATATATATATATATATATATATATATATATATATATATAATAGAAATGTCGTAGTTTTCCCCTCTTGATCAAAATACCGTAGGTTTACAACAACAAATGCCATATAAAAATTTATTATGTCTACACTGTTTGCCACCATCTTATGTAACTACAGAACGACATTTTTACACATTCATACGTTATAATAAAATCCTAGATTAAATCCTAGGAGTGACATCATCACGGTCGTAAAAATATACACTGGAAGTAGCTGTTATTTTACCCTCTAAATAAAAAGTACTACTCCCGCTCCTCGTCGACACCGGAAGGTGTTCTGCATTTTGGTCATATGTAGATTATCACCGTAATTTTCTGGCTCCTACACTTGCACACATACCATAACATTTCCTTCTCCTAGTTCCCAAATTAATAATCTCTCTCTTCTCAAATTCAAACAATTCTCGATGGTTGCAACCAAACTATTCGTCCATTCCAGAATATCAATCCTAATTCAATAACAACGCATCAGCGATTAAAAAAAAATGGCTTCCCTCTTCCGGAGGTCATCTTAACAAATAATTACCGTAGCAGAATTTTACGTAACACTTCATTAAATATACTAAATGAACGGAATTTACTTGTATACTAATAAAATATCTGAAGACTAAAGTGTTATTACTGCCGGGGGATGCAAAGTAAACTGAACGATTATTATTATGATTGTTGTTGATGGTAGGAAAATATATGTATCGAGACGATAGATTTTTTTTACAGATAGACAGGTATCGGGAATGTTAACGTAGGAATGTTAAAACAAAACAAGAATATTAGAGCATAAACAATGATGATTTAGTGACGTCATCAGGTGACAATTATGCTAATGATGTAATGAGTCATCTAGAATTGACACGTACAGTTTTAGTTTAGAGTTTGGATTCAGACTGGAAAAGTTGGACAAGTTTGCATTAAAGATATCGTCTCCGCGTTTGGGAGCTGGAAGAAAGGCGACTTTAACGTAATGTAGAAATCACAATGTCTTGCAGTTCTGATGGGAAATAACGACCCGTGAATGAAGTTATATAAAAATATGACTTCGATAGTTGCGTTTTCTTCCTGAGAAATCTTCTAATAACAGACCAACCGAGAAGAAGGATGTATGTGTCCAGCATATGTTATGGATTGCTACGTAGTAAATTAACGGTCTTTATATGTGTAACCATTCACCGCAAACGGTCACTTAATGAAAAAGAACATCACGATAATATCAACTGAATGTTTAAATACATTATACCCACTAGAAGATAACAGAGACATTTATAAATATTATAGATGTATACACATACATTATACACGTAAATATAGACACCCATGTTATTTAAGAAACTGATATGCAACATTACTGGAGTATTACCTTTCTGGGATGGCCTGTTCGTTGCATCCTTGATTTATCTCCATTCATTTCAACACTATATGATGCAGAAAATACAGCCTCATCATAAAGAATTATCGAACTTGGGTATAGACAGAACACGACTAATGTAGAGGAATAAACCTTGTAGAAAAATTCTACTACTCTTTACAGAAAGTTGTGGTTGCTTTAGAAATCATCGACAAATTGATGCTGTTGGGGACTTGCATAAATCCCTTGAAATAAATCAATAAATAAAAGGAAATACGCTACTAAATAATATAAAGTAAACTTTTGTTTATTTTTCGTTAAAAGAAAAGAAATTAATTTTTAGTGTGCGCCAAGGTGCCTAGGTGGCTGTCTGTATGAAAGAAGGAAGGGAGGAAGAAGGTGAAGACTTGAAATCGTGAGAGAAAAGGTCCGACTATGTGTTGTGGCGAAGTGAAAGAAAGAAAGAGTCAAGCAATGTTCTTTGACGTGGGAGAAAAGCTGTCATTTCAGCTACTGAATTTCAATTTGTGAACGTTGCTGTTGGTGTCGGTTATCCCTTTCTTTCACGAGAGAAGTTCCCCGTTCCTTTTACACTTCTTTAGCAGCTCACAAAGGCTTGCAAAAATAAGTTTTTAAATGGAGCCCTGATTGGTCAAAAACTCATATTTTTGACAAAAAAAAAAACAAAAACGAAAAACAAAAAAAAAAAAAACAACAAAAAAAAAAAACGAAAAGTGCTTTCAGCTACGTCGGCTATTTCTCAAGCGCTCTGCTTTTTGACCCAAGAGGTTTGGTGTGAGTGAATACTGTAATTTCCACGCAAATGAATTCATAAATTAAAATGTGTGCTTTTCTTAGAAAAATAAAATAGGAAACAGCACAATGCGTTAGCAGTGAGAAAATGCTCTCATGCAATCAAAACATATTATATGCAAATAATTTTCGGTCTATTTCTGACTTGTCTACCAAGTTTCACCCAGAAATACCCAACAGTTTTTCGTTTATCACTATTCAAGAATATGATGGGACACTATGGTGATCGTCTCATCAGTAGAGATTTCTAGATTCAGATTATGATCAGCCCCCAGACTTTTATCAGTAGGATGATCTTAAAGATAATGTCTGTCAAAATCAATCCACAGAATGTTCCTCAAATGAAGAAGGTCATCAGAATTAAAGTCAGAGAAGGGCACTTCCGCAATTCATGTATCGTACTATTTTTCATATAGGATTTTTTTTAGTTAAATTCATATTTATAGCATATTTTGTTTATTAACCAAGATCACAGTGTAGCATCTGTTCTGATGCTACACGTAACCTTTTCTGTCATCGGTCTGTGGAGGAGGAATCCTTCATAACTGAGACAATTTTGTTTTTGTTTCTATCCAGAGTGGTTGTTTTTGGGAGCTGGATTTTCCCCACATTAAAAACCGTCCTTGTGTCTAACACTGTCCTCGTGGGGAGGCAAGTAAATAGGAACATGTTAAGCAAAAGTACAGAGTAGTTAACAAAGTCCCTCTATTCATGTTAAGAATAGCTTTCTAAATAATAACATTATTATTCCAATATAGTACGTAAACTGCATTAGTATTCATGGCAGTGTCAAGAGAGAGGGTTTGTCAGAGTTATTGACGACGATGCATGTCGTATCCACATTTGCTTGTCATTGAACAGCAATGAATTAAAGACTGTTGGACATTAATAACTGAAACGTGATGGACAAGGTAAGCATTAACGGAAGTGTTTAGTACTAATTATGATTGGATTGTAGATATTTTTTAAAGGATTTCATTGGTGGTATTTTTGGGGGTGGTTCACTCTTCATATTTTCTTTTCAAAGCTGTTGACGACTGCTTCACCTTTTTCAGTCAGATTTACGCTTTTCTATCGCCTATAAGAACGAGTTTATTGTACTCCATACCACTGTCTGAAAGGTGACCCATCTCTAGTGACAATACAGTTTTTAACAACAGTTCTTATCCGAAACAATTCGCTCTATTTGACCTTGTAAAAGGTATCAATATAGAGGTGACGGTAGTTTAGTGGTTAGCGACACAGACTTGGGTGTGCCAAGCTCGAATTCAATTAATTCCAGAGAAATACTTTCACTTAGCGGTGTTGAAAACCTTCACGTCGTCACTCTTGTAAGAAGTCGATCTCTTTCTAGAAAGCATTCTAATTGGAAAGATGTCAGGGAAATGAATGCCAACAAAAACCATCTCATTCATATGAAATGCATGAACGACAGCAACAGCATCGATACTTCTGCTTCTGTAAGAAATGTTGGCGCTTCTACACTATTGGGACGAAATGTCGGAAATCGTAATACTGAATTACACATGAAAATATTTGTATCAACGTATTCCTCGTATTTTTACAATGATTATATCCAAAAATTACGAATATCTTAAAAGGTAGAAAATTATTTATTAAAGAAAATTAAAACAAAATAGAATTTGATGAAAACAATTGTCAAAGACAGGAGAGTTCAAAAGAGAGGTAATTTTCCGTTTTGACTTAAACAAGATAGTGGCAATTTTTCATCTGCCAACAAAGTTGATTTGTTTAATAATTCAGTAATATTCAGGTAAATTCGACTGCATACTTTGGAAGCTACCATTGTAACTTATTAGAATTGATAAAAAAATCAGTTGAAACCATTGTTTTTTTATCTGAAAACTGTATTTATCGACTACATAATCTCGTCCCAATTCTGTAGAAGCGCCGAAATGTTTTCTTATTCCCAGGAAGAACTTTCAGCATGTTATTAGTAGAACCTTTGAATGGTACATCTCATTATGTCGGTATTAACTTCCAATTTAGTCAATGCAGCTAATTTGTCACAATGCAAATTCCGTTTTTTTGCAGACTTGAACTTGATAACCTGCTGCTGCTGCTGCTGCTTTTCCTCTCCTATCAATTTGTGTAAGAAATGCCCACGGTTGTGAAATACGTTCTCTTAAAAAAAGGGCAATCATTATTGATGAAATGGTTGTATTAGCTTACTATAATTGGAGGTATGAAAACTGTGATCTTGGTTTTACTTTCTAGTCCCCACGTATCAATGCTAAGGGCCTCCTCGAGGACGAATGTAATTGAGATGGAATGAGTGTCGGTCGAAATTATCAACGCAGTGAATTAATTTGATATAACTCGTGGCAACTGTTTGTTAATATTAGATATGGAAGCGATTATGTTATTATTTGCAGGGTAGCAATCTCATGGTAATATGTTCCACTGACTTAAAATCCTTGTATAAAATAGCTCAATTGATGAAATTTCTTTATGATGCTACGTGCATGGTAAGATAAGGGTAAGCCCTTTTCCATTATAGTAAAAGGAAGAATCAGAGATTGGAGCACAATTGAGTACCATACTTTGGGGTAATTGTGCCAAATCCGGGGATAATTGCACCAACTTAAAAAAAAATGCTCTTTATATGAATGGTTGTCAAAAAAGCACTTTTAGCTAGTTGCCGCAATTACCCTGGACTTGGTGCAATTACCCCAAAGTACGATATATATATATATATATATATATATATATATATATGTATATATATGTGTGTGTGTGTATGTGTCATATGCTACTGGTACCATGTAACCCAGTACTACCTGCCTCATGGTCGGGTCACCGGCGACTAAACTAGTTCCCCCACAAACTTGTTTGGTGGGAAAGGTGGCTAGTCTCCCTGAAGGATTAAAAACAAGACCTTTCAAAGGGTAAATGAACCCTTTTTCGGGGTCAACGGCCAACTAGCACCGTGTGTGTATGTATGTGTGTGTCGGGGTGGAGAGGGCTCCTGTAAGCCATGGTGAAGGCAACCTTTCTAGGAGAAGCAAATCTCTGATTTAAAAAAACCATAAAGCGGGAGACCAGTACCCGCATTAAGATGGTCTACAGTTGTACTTGTTGCTGACTATCTTGCTTGTTGCTGGGTCTCAATATTTTGAACCGAGAGAGAGACTTAGCTGTCGTACAAAGCTAAGACCCTGTAACATCATCTGTACATAGATACTCCCTGAGGAATTTTCTATGAAAATGGTCATGTGGCGATGGAAGTCATTTTTGGGCTCATGGACTTTAAGTGTCTGAGGGAGTTGCACTCGTCTGACAAGACGTTGCAATCATCATAGATATATATGTGTATATATATATATATATAATGCGCACACAAAAGCAGTCACTGTAAGTGTATTGTTTTCCATATTTAAGGAGATCTGTTCAGATTTCTCAAACCTTTGCCTGCTACAGAAAACAGAATTCGTACTCTACCAGGGCAGAAAGAGATTACAGGTATATATTTCTAATCTATTGCTCTAGAAGGATAATTTGTTTTTTGTATTGTTGTCGTAAAAAATAGAGTACTCGATACTTTAAATTTGGAATAAAACAGACAAAATGCCTTTGATACGACGTTGGAATATCGTTGTTTTGTGTTGTTTTCGAAATTGTGGTCAAATGTTATTGCACTATGTAAGGTTGAAAATCCGAAGTGCCTTCAGTAAGTTTGCAGATTTGTTTTATACAGAAATTTAAAATTGTCTTAGACACTGAAAAATTCAATATGTTTTTGCTATACATCTTATGAGATGTCTGCCGAATTTTTATGATTTCTGGTTCAAATGAACAGCTACAGCAGGAATTGGAATACACCCTACTAAAGCCCAATTGTGACAGCTGGTTAATTTCAAAAATGCAATCTAGACGTAAGGGCACCTTAGTAAAAGGATATCTAATCAAATTCTGTTTTAAATTTTGAAACAATGCCACAAAACCATATGGAATAATTCAGATTGCTTTTGGACTATCTGGCATGAATCGAGAATCAGTTTTTGAGTAGCATAGGAGATTCAAGGAGGGCAATGAGTCTGTGAGATATAGAGAGAAGTGTCGGAGGAATAAGAAAGTCAGAAAATCAGAGTTAATGGGTAAAATAATCAATTTAAGGGATAAGGACCGTTGTGTGTCTATAGAGACAATAAGTACATTGGGTATGTGTGTGCGTGTGTGTGTATATATATATATATATATATATATATATATATATATATATATATATGCATATATATATATATATATATACTACCGTAAATTGGAGTAATTACGCCAAATCCGGGGGGGGGGATGGCGCCAACTAAAAAAAAGTGCTCTTTATATGCGTGATTGCCAAAAGAGCACTTTTAGCTAGTTGCCACAATTACCCCGGACTTGCCGCAATTACCCCAAAGTATGGCACCTTCAATGAAAATAACAACAGAGCAAAGAGAGACTAGTAATGTCTCTTCTGTTAAAAAGGGGCTATGGTTATAAGGAAAACAAGAGATTATCTGATATTAGATTCAAGCATCAATTTTAGAAATTTTTCAGGCAAGGGAAAGTTCTTAATGTGACACTTCCACATATATGGCAGCAGAATTCCTATTAGAATGAATATGAGGAATGTAGTGTAATGGATAAAAGTGCTAAGTGAAAATCAGGCGCAGTCTATTGGAAGTTAAAGGCTTAACCATTAGTAGGGATATCACTAAGAATACAACTATGAATTACTTTAGCGTTCTACCTCTGTCCCCAGCTTGCTGGCTTTGGAGAGTATGAAGTCACCCTTTAATTGCCATTGCTCCCAGGTCCACACTGACCCGGAGTGGTAGTACTTGTTAGGGTCCCAACTATGGGTTAAATAGAAACCGACTTAAAAAAAAAACCCAAATATACTCTATTAAAAAATTGTTCTTCAAAATCACTGGATTCGGCATTAAATAACCTGAAAAGGGTTGATATGCCGTAAAACAAAAACAAACAAGCCTTCTACCTCTGTGGACTAAATACACGGTTCCTTTTACTTATGACATAAAACATTTTTTATGGTAAGACGTTTGTTAAGATTCGAATACTCACTCATCAGAGTTTAACCCCCAGATTTATTTCCATAAAATTAACATTTAAAAAAATATCCATAAAAATCAATGGTCAGAATATTCTTCAACTAGAAAAAGATAATTACAGTCAAAATCATGACAGTGCAAAAAGAGAAGTGTCTCAGAAATATTCATAATATTTTAGCATGTCGGCTACAGATTGGTTTATCACTAAACGGCAATAAAACAAAGACTGCTGGACATTCCTAACTAAAACTTGATGGACAAGACACACGTAGATTGAAGGTTCTTTTCAAAATTCTGTAGAGATTCCTAAGTTCTATATAAAAATTCTTGAGGTCGACATGACGCACCTGAAGAAAAATGATCATTCTACCACTCCAGCAGTAGGTATCTCACTGCCGATGCACTTCTCTGTCTATATATGAGCCAAGTACATCCTAAAATGGAATACTGGTGCCACGTCTAGATAGAAGTTGCTCGGAGTGCTCTATTTTGGCTTTATAGAGTTCAAAACCGACTACGAAACCTAGTAGGTGATACCCTTTTCTTTTCCCTGCAACCTCTTTCCCACAGAAGAGACGTTGTGAGCCTGTCTCTGCTCTATCATTATTTTCATGGATAGTGCTCTTCTGAGCTCCAATCTTTGTTCCGCACTGGCGAAACTTTCACAAAAAAACACTCGACTAACTACAACCACTATTAACAATTTTCTCCACTCTCTATCCGTGCCTAAATCTAAACGTAGATTCCATAAACAAAGCTTCTTTCCTAGAACTGCCCGCATGTAGAACACTGTTTCACTGGACTGCTTCCCAGCTGATTACAATATGGTAGCCTTCAAGTCCAATATAAACAAATTCTTGTTTGGTTATCCCCTTAAATAAACCAAATTCTATCCTATCTACACCAATAACGATTACTAAACTACCACTTTACATTCGTTAACCTTTGTCCTCGAATGGCTTCGAGCCTTAATAAAAAAGAAGAAGGTCAGAGATTTATATTAGCCAAAACGTTATAAGAATAAGATTCAAAATAAAAAAAAAATCGTCTGAGTAATCAAAACAATACCAGGACTCAGATTGTACTCTTAGATTGCTTTTGATATCAAACCGAATTCGTTCCTGGCCAAGAATAAGTGCACCACAATGCTATATAGCTATACACTATCAGATGTTCCACGACAGCTAATTTCCAAACTTCTCAGATAAAGCATTTTTTATTATTCTGTCAATAATTCAAAAAAGTTCTCTTCTGAGAATGATTTGTGGCCTTCCTTGCGGCCATTTGGCTTCTGTTCATATTCAAACAAGACAATGCAAGAGAAATGTACAAAGCGACAGTCAAAGAACTCAATATACGACATAGACTTAAGAAAACTTGAATAATCTCATGCATAAAACATTTTAAAAAATAGAGAGATTAGTTTAAATAATGCTATACAATAGATTTTTTTTTCTAATATTTGTTGCTCAACCAAGTGGAATATATTTAAATAGCATTTCTTTCTTTGTTCATGTATTTGTTCAGATAAATCTGACTCATACTTTTGAGTATGATATATATATATATATATATATATATATATATATATATATATATATATATAGTAAGTTATAAAAATATATATGGCAATTAAGCTACAAGCTTACAAGTAAGGTATAAAATATATATATGGTAATTAAGCTAGACAGAATATTCTGCATTTCATCCATGCTTGGATTCGTCAGGCTTCCTGACGAATCCTAGCGTGGATGTAATGCAGAATATTCTGTATAGCTTAATTGCCACATATATTTTTATAACTTACTACCTAGTTCTACCTCTGTATTGAGCACTATAGAAGTAAATACTTAAAGTTCACATATAAAATAATACTTTCGTATATGAATTTATGTGATTAAATGAAGTAGTCATATATATATATATATATATATATATATATATATATATATATATATATATATATATAATTTATGAACATATATATTGCAAATTTTTTTTTTTTTTTCACATGGGGGTCACCACTTATCAAGGCTAATAAGGTAATAAAAGTTATAAAAAAAATAAAAATTATCAAGGTAATAAAAATTACAATTAAATTTACCAAAATTATCCAAGATGGTAAAATTAAAGTATAACATTCTTGAAGTTTTACATTTGGATTCTACCATCACTGGGTTTTTTTTTTATCTTCCACCAGACTATCCATTTATGTATAATCGCCTTTTTCTTCACCATATTCCCTCTGCTTCACTTTTTTTTTGTTTTCAAGTAAGATCTTTGACTTACTTGTTGTTTCATCAAATACTTCTGCATGCAAAATCCGATCCCGCATTTTGCTAATTCCTACCCTCTGATGAGAAGGAAAGTATTTCTTCGAAACTCCGCGGATTAAGGACTATCCATTTATCTAGTGTTTACTTTTCAGATTAAATATGTTTTTAACTCATTTCAAAGTGTTTTTTAACATATTTTATTAACTGTTTGCTCATATATATATATATATATATATATATATATATATATATATATACAAAAAGAAAAGCTGCATACTCGTCCATATAGATTTGATCATCAAATCAATAAGAAAATTACATCAATATAGTTAAGAGATATAAAGCTTCTTTATACTTAGGTATTTTAATGCCTAGTGCTTCTCATCAGAAGATTATACATATTAGTGTTTGAATGATTAATCAAAATCAGAATCGGAAATTCGAAAAATTGAAACCTCTGGGTGTATTGGAATCTCATATATCGGAATCAGAAAATGTTTTGCCTATTTTCTGATGCCAAAAATGATTAATTTAATTGTTTTATTCTTACCAATGTTTAAACCTTTATTTTCAGATACTACTAATAAAATATTACATATTTGTATATTGTGAATTGCAAGAAAAACTAAAATTTATAGATTCTGATTACCCACTAGTGTATTTTAACAATACCTCAAATATATGTAAATATTACACTGGTGTTTATGATAATCCCCCCACCCTCCACTGAAAAGAAATCAACTATATAGCAAAATATTTAATGATTTATAAAAAGAATTGGAATCGGGAACTGTGTTGGAATCCGAAATTCCAAGCAGAATCAGCAATTGTATTGGAATCAAGAGAAATATTGAAATCGTCCCATCACTAATATATATATATATATATATATATATATATATATATATATATATATATATATATATTATGCATAGATCATCGTATAACGATTAGATCACTCTCTGACTGACGTAATGAATATTTAAAATTAAAATGTTTAAAATTCAACGCTATTTCACGTGGTTAATGGTAGCCGAATGGATACGGTCTCCACTAATCGAGCCAGAGATGTCTCGTGTTGCAGGGTTCGAATCGTTCGGCTGGTGTTAATCGTGACACCCTGCACTGAAGAATCCCGAAAGGATGAAACACTAGTGTCTGTAGGTATTTAATTATTATAGTAAAAAAAAAATAATTATATATATATATATATATATATATATATATATATCTCGGCATTGTTTCCAGTCGTCTTCTCTCTGGAATCACACAGTGTTGATTCAGGAGAGGTATGGTTGGAGATTGTGTAACCTTCTGTAACACAATCACACGCTTAGATACCCTTGTACTCTGCACAATGAATACCCTGTACTCATTCATTGTTTCTCTGGATAAAATGAGGGCGATAAGATGGAAAAAAAAAAGAAGAGATTTCTGAACATTGTTTTATTTAGTGCTTATAATTATTTAACAAGCCGGTATAGAATTGATAAATACTTTATGAGGGTGTGCAGTGTGTAATGATTCACTTCCATTTGTCTGATCTGAAATTCTGAATGATTTACATCGCTATGGGTTATGTGGCAAATTAAAGCTCTGAACTAATTGTGATTTCCAATTTGCAGGTGTTTGGTAAGGATGCAGCAGTCCTATGCTAGCAAGGTCATGCTCACAGATTCTGAGACAAGGATAGCAGAGTTAAGATCGTTCTTCTTGTAAAGGGTGCCACGATTACAAAAGCTTATTATGTTTCGCTTTTGGGGAAATTAAGAGAAGCTATCCAAATAAGAAGGTGGTGCACGATTAGCAAAGGATCACAACATGTATGTTTCCAGATTAGAAGCACAGGCATGGGGCTATGTAATCCTTCCCCATCTCATTTACTCTTCTAAACTTGCACCCTCTGACTTTGACCTCTCCGCAGTCATGAAGTTGTTTTTGAGTGGAAAGTTTTTCCAAGATGATGCAGCCTTGATTGCTAAAGTCATGTCATGGACTGAGGACCAATCTGGAGTGTCTACAAAAGTCCCCAAAGCTACATCAAACGATGGGAGAAATGCGTAACTCTGGGTGGTTCTTATGTAGAGGAAGATTAATAATTGTACCAAGTTCTGTTGCTCTACTGCTATGAGAATTGGATCAGGGACATTACTTATCGATCGCTTCTAGAATGTGTTATTGAAGAGATCATATAATTGTCAATTTCCTAACCTGCTATGGAAGTTATCACTATTGACCAAGGGAAGAGGCTATATGTATACATGTGCAATATTATGATGTATAGAAGTGAAAACTGGCTAGCGAAGGTTGAGGACATGTGTTGCATCGAAAAAATAATATGAGAAAGGTATGGTGGGTAAATAATGAGTCTTAAATAGAGACTGATGATCTCAAAAGAAAGGTTAAATCTGTACAATAAGGGGAGATGTGTTAAAAACAGGAGACCGGTTTGAGCTTGCAGGAATAATGGATAAGAGTTTTGGGATTAATAGATGTAAAACTCTTGGGCTAGTAAAATAAATGGCCGGGGTTAGGCTAAATAAAACTTAAGTATAGGCTTGAAAAAAGAGAGATGAATAAAGACCTGGGTAGCGATTAGTTATTTCGGAAGTAAATTTCTGAAAGCTGTTCAACATATTGCAAACTGTCAGAAATTTGTCAATTACATCATGCTTAGCATTGTATTGTTTTGAGGCCAATTAGAGCGGCTGATTCTATTCTCGCGAAGCGTTGCACTTTTGTTGGCTTTTTGTATTTTGTGTGTTTGCCTTTTCTTTGTGAACTTGATCTGGACGGATGCAGGGAATCTGTTTTAGTCATCACAAGCAGCCAAACTCAAAAAGAAGAACACTGAAACTCAACCCCTGCAGGAGGCATGGAACCTCCAACTTTCATCTCTTCGAGACAGTATTTCTTATGCCTAAATAATTAGGCTCATTACTAAGAGTCCGTTATAGACTCAAATCATTTATTTTATATTTAAATATAGGCACATCTTCATTAGGTCCGTTAAGAGACTTTTATTGGTATAATTACCGAATTAACACGAACATTGATCATGGACTTGTACACTATGCTGACAGTGCGAATGTTGGAGTCTTTTCATCACAAGACATCTTGTCAACCCCTTCTACAGTTGCAAACACCTATCTTCGAAGACAAAATGAACCTGCTTCCAGTTCCTGTTGAAGATAAAACTAACCCTTTACGAGGTTGATACCAGCTCTTTTTTGCAATAAAATCATGTAAGATATTTTACATGTAAAAACATACTGTTATATCAAATATGCTGGTGGTGGTGGTGGTGGTGGTGGTGGTGCTGCTGCTGCTGCTGATGATGATGATGACAAGTGATGGGATATCCACGTCAATATTTTACATTCTATTTCTCTGCGATGCTGTTGCACTATCACAGTAGTTTAACGACGCACTGTAGATGACATTTTAATGTCAGATGGAGAAAAAAAAAAACAGAAATCTTTTCACATGCCTTTTATTATTGTTGTATTTATTTTTCCATATTACGACATCTCAGTAAAAAGAAAAAGAAGCATGACAGTTCACTTATCATCAAGTCTGAAAGAAATTCTTCATTTTCTCTTCTGTTTTAGGGATAAACTTTGTGACATGAATTGTCACATGGAGCTATCTCTGACCAAACTTCTCACACATGTCCCTATAACTGTCATCCTGTTCGCTCGTAAGGTTATACACTTGTACACACGTTGTGGCCTCAGTCGCAAAGTGAATAAAAGGAAATAACTCTGACTTACTTTTTTGGTTGTACAGCGACATTTATTTCTTCGTCGTTACAGATGTGACGTCATGTGATCTAGAAAGTTCTTCACGCCTCGCCCGAGATTTCAAACATTATCTCGTATCTGCCGAGATCTTTGTCTTTCTCGTTTTTTATAACCTCCCTCCCTGGTGACGTCACTTCTCATGCATTTTCATGCGCGTATCTGTGCTGTGTTACACAAAGGATGCTGTATACTCACTGCTTTATCTATTTCTACCTGTGACAAGATATCCCTGATACCTGTTCAAGCTGGTTTCTTGTAGAGAAAGAAATTTATAGTAATATTAAATTCACAAGCGGTCCCCAAACAACGTGAAATACCGACATCTCAATACTAAAGACATAAAATGATATATTTTAATTCTGTCATAAATTCTGTCTTCATAATCAGACTTCAAATATACAAAACTTGTATTGTCTCAGAAACGATCGTACACTTATTAGCTGTTGGAAGATCTATATCATTCCAGTAATTATAGGAGCAATAAAACACATAAACTAGAATTTAAGAAACTCTACCGGGCAAATACTGGATGAACCAAGTGAAAGAAAAATACAAACAATGGCACTTAATGGGACAGTTAGAATCTGCAAAAGATCTCCCGGTTGGAATATATGAGTTAGGGGTGAATGTCGAGCATCTGATGCCCATTCATAGTTAGAACAAAATGATGAGAAAATTAACTTTTTGTGTGTGGTGGGTGAATTCATTCCCTATGGACTCAGAAACGGCTGGGCCAATTGTTTTGAAATCTCACATGAAGGTACTTGATGTGTCTGGTAGTGTTCTTACGTAGGTTTTGTAATGGAATGTGTGAGATAAGTATAAAAAATCGATAATTGAAAAGATCCGATTAAAGAAGGATGTCCAATTTTGACCAAAGTTAACGCTTTTATATAACCTACCATCATAAATGAATTTGAGAAGTTTTATCATCCCACAAGTAGAAAGTCCTATCTTATATAATTAACAGTTGGTTCTTTGATAACACAGAGGCGCATTCGAAATGAATGTGTTTGTTTAAAGCACAATTGAACCATGATGCTTGACTTTTGCATATTAAGCTTTAAGTGAAACAATTATGGATAGATTCTATACAGTGCAATGTAAACTACAATAAATTGCAGATTAAGTTACTATAGGTGGGGGGGCATGTGAAGTACACTGCAGCGGGGGTTCCATAACAAGAGCAGGCAATCAGTCGATTTGCTTAAAAAAAATTGGCAAATTCACCAATTTGATGAAAATAAAAGTATTGGAGATGTGAAATATTTGTTGGACCTTATTCGATCCCAGGCAACATCGGTTATCCCTGCCATTATATATATATATATATATATATATATATATATATATATATATATATATATATATATATATATATATATATAATGCAATTTTATTTTAAAACTCAATTTCATATTGTTTTACTTTTTTTTCATTTCACAACTGCCTTCAGTTTGGTTCTCTCGTTGGTGAATGCGCCAAAGAATGTGTCAAAAAGAGTGTGCCAGGCTTTGCTGAAAATTGTACAAATGTTTTCTTGGACAGGGTGGAATAAACAGAGGTGATGACCATTGAAGCACTTGAATGCCTTTAATGATCAAAAGGCTGATACTTCCATCAGAAGGTGAACGGAGAAAGAAAGAATAATTAACACAAGCAAAGACCCCAAATTGCCTCATTTCACTCTATATGGGAAAGAGGCCAGATGTTTAACTTTTGCCTACCTCAAAGATAAACAGTGAACTACCTAACACTTGCTTGTAATAACGCGCAAGGAAAATGGAAGAAAAGGCTGTTTATTTTGCATAGATTTTAGCCGCATTCTGTCTCTGACTAGAAAGCATACATATCTTATGAACAGAAGCAGCTTGTTTTTACTGATTTAAACATACTGTCTTGGGATTTGACTAAAAGTTCGTCAACAAAGATGAACTGCTCAGTATTCTGGTTCACTCACTAATTCAGATATACTCCTACTCTACCCACAGCCACCAAGAAAGGAGAAAATTAAAATAAACATTAAAGGATTCACCAATAAAAAAAAGTAAACGACGTTTATATTTGTTTTTGTTGCTTTCTTTCTCTTATTGCGTTCATTGTCTTTGGATGACAGAAAACGAGGTAAAATGTGAAAGAAAGAAGGAAAGATGGAGAAAAGGAGGGAAGGAGAATGGGAGAGTGGGAGGGGAGGAAGACAGAAAAAATGCCACATCATCTGATTTTAATCAACATTCGTAAGGCATGCCTCGACGTTCTTCTGCATCAACTTATCATCAGTTAATAATTGTGCTCCATCTAAAGATAAAAATAACAAGTTCAATCCGTCAAATGAACCATAACCCTCTAGTTGCTTTAAGCCTTGATAAGTAGGGTAGGTATTTATTTGCTTTCCAACGAAAGCAAATTAGGCACAAGGTCGTTTTTAATTTGGGGGGAAAACCAGCCCCACCAAAGGAGGAACTCTGGCAGTATCCAAAAAAATAGTTTCCCCCTACATTGACCAAGGACCAATTAATTTAAGTAAAGCATCAGAACAGATACTACACTTTGATCCTGACCCGAAAGCCAAGCCTTGATAAGTACAATATATTTGAAAAAAAAACATCTTGTATTTCGTATTAATGTTTGTTATATTTTAAATCCAGTTACGAAAACAAACATTTTATTTTCACAGCAAAAACTGAAAAAAAAGAAAAAATTCTAATATTATAAATACGCCGGAATGAATCATAAAGGGTTGCAAATTGCACTGTGATAATGACTGAACTTAAGCATTCATGATCTGAAAGTTTCATCTCTATATTACGGATGTTGAGAGTGAGAGTCTCTAAGAAAGCAACCCCTTTTTCATGGACATACGTCAGAAGCAGAGATGTGTCATTGAATTGCTGACAAAGTGCATTGAGGATAGTCGTGACTCTGTAGAGAAATAAATTTCTTGAGCACAATCATGCTGCAACTGAAATGAATGGCTCTCATCTTGGGAAAGCACCATGTCCTGACAAGCTTATTGGACTGACTTTCACTCCTGATCTGAAATGGAACACACACGTCAAATCTTTTGCCAAGATCGCTGGATAAATGGTTTGGTCAGTCTAACACTCCGGTAGGTCTCTCACGACTGGTGCAATTCTCTATCTGTATAAGAGCCAGGTACGTCCTAAAATGGAATACTGTTGCCACATCTGGGCAGGAGCTACACAGTGTGCCTTATCCAACCTTGATATAGTTCAAAACTGGCAAGTGCTCGACTGAACTTCAATCTATGGGTCCCCTTTGGGAAACTTTCACATAATTTAGCTGACTAGCTACAATCAATATATACGATTTCTTCCACTCTCTAACTATGCCTAAATCTAAATGAAGATTCCATGAACAAGGCTTCTTTCTCAGAATTGCCCGCCTGTGGAGCACTGTTCTGCTTACCTGCTCAGTTAAATACAACATGGTAGCCTTCAAATCCAATGTAAACAAGTTTTTGTTGAACCGTCCCCATAGATAATCAAATGCTACCCAATTTACACCATTAACGATTACTGCACTAGAACCTTACATTCATTAACCCTTATTCTTGAGTGGCCTTCGGGTCTTGATAAGTGGTGACTACAAAGTATTAAAAAAATATGGATTCACCCTATATTTGAAAACCGACTCTGTTGTGAGTTTGAAAGTAAACAGGAATATGGTTCCTGTCGTTTATACTGAGAGAAAGAAATCAAGTTCAATTGGTAGAGAAAAAAGACAGGAAAAAAAATTATTAGAAACCTTTGCACATTTTTTGGATGCAATGTTACCGAAACTATAAAGATGAAGATAGGTTAGAGGGGGAGGGAGGAGAGGACGAAGTAGAGCAAAAAGAAAGACATGAAGAACAAGGAGAAAAAGAAGGAAGGAAGTAAGGAAGGGAAGATAATAATAATAATAATAATAATAAGAAGAAGAAGAAGAAGAAGAAGAAGAAGAAGAAGAAAAAGAAAAAGAAAAAGAACAAGAACAACAAGTCGTATCTGTTCTAGTTCTACACTTCATCGTAGCCTGTGGAATTGAATTTACTCAATTTTAAAAACTTGTTTTGTGTAAATCCCTACACTCGTGGGGAGGCAAGACACGGTTCGTAAGCTTCATACTATTATGATGACACTGACAAAAAAAGAAATAAAACTGCATTGGTAGAAGAAAGGCAAGAAAAAAAGAGTAGAATCTTCTGCACTTTCTCTGCATATAATATTCCTTTTTACTTTGCCTCCCAACGAGGGCAGAGTTAGCCACCAAGGTCGTTTTTTAATGTAGAGAAAAGGAACAAAAATAAAAATTGTCTCAGTCATGAAGTGTTTCTTCTCTACTAACTGAGAACAAAAACTTGAAGTGCAGCATCAGAATAGATACTACACGTTGATCTTGTTTATATATTTTATTGAGAAAGAAAAAATTGAACATAAAAAACGTACAAAAAAATCAATTCAACAAAATTAGGCATCTTGGCCCAAACTACAAATATAGATATAGGTAATGTGTGAAAGGTGGAAAAAAAGAGAATAAAAAGAAGACAAAGGGGAAGAAAAAGAATAATGAAAAGTAGGGGTAGTAGGAGTAGAAAGATTAGAATGTAAAGAAAAAGCAGAAGAAGAAAGTAAAGAAGCAGATGTAGGTAGGAAAGGTGGAGAAAAAGAAGAAGAAGGAAAAGAAGAAGCAGAAATATGTAAAGAAGACAAAGAAGAGGAGGAAGAAGAAAAAGAAAAAGTAGTAGAAATATGTAGAGAAGAAGCACAAGAAAAAAAAGGAGTAGAAGAAGAAGAAGAAGAAAAGAAGAAGAAAAAGAACGAAGAAGGAAAATAGGAAAAAAATAGTAGTAGTAATAGGATGTAAAGGAGAAGCAGAAAAGAAGAGGATGAAGAAAAATATGTAGCTAAGAGAGGTGGAGAAGAAGAATTGGAAATGAGAAGAAGAAGAAGAAGAAGAAGAAGAAGAACAACAACAACAACAACAACAACAAAGAAAAAAAGACTATGAGGACGAAGATAGATTTGATTTCTGCAATTATTTACAACGGATAAGAAAACTTTGTCTTTTTTGAATATGAACAGAGAAGAAAAGAAGTTCTTCAATCATGCATCGTCTCTTCAAATTTAATCTTACAGAATTCCAAATCTTAAATCTTGTTTCAGTAATCTCTTTTTCTTTTTTTCAGACAATGGTATTTCTCATTTTGCTTAAATTCAATTTCTACTCATCATGATAATACTGAAAAAAAAAGAAAAAACTTTTTTCTTTCATCCATCAGTCTACAATCTGCATTGCGTTCCTTGCTTTGTGCTTCAACCTATTCTTACAAGTTTGCCAAAGCAAAAACGAAGAACAAAATACAGCCGAGCTACATAAATATTGATCTGCTATGATCAAAGCTAGTTACATTAAGAGGATGGGCTATTTTTATGTTCTTAACTTTGCTGGATAAAACCTACTTAGGCAACAGAATGTAAGACTTAATCAGCATCAGGAAGAAATTACCTCTCTTAACTACCAATTAATCTATGTAATAATGATAACATTACTGTACTACCTCACTATTTTAATTTATTATATTTTCAGACAAAAGGCCACAAAAGCAAGATTTTAAAGTAATTGTTGAAATGATTACATAAAGCGAGTTCTAAACAAACTTCATTATTGGATATAATAATAATAATAATAATAATAATAATAATAATAATAATAATAATAATAATAATAATAATTCTGCTTGCAAATAAAATTCATAAAATTCTATGGGACATGGATATATCAACGGATAAACTCATCCAAACAAGAACAACAGATGTCATAATAGTTAACAAGAAGGAAAAATTCTGACAGATTGTATATTTTGCCGTTCCAGCAGACCACAGAGTGAAGATCAAGGAGAAGAGGAGCAAATACACAGAACTTACTAGAGAGCTGAAAGGGTTATGGAAGATGAAGAACGTTTAGATAACACTAATAATAGTAGGAGCTATAGGAACACTAGTGAAAAACTTTGAAAAAAGAGTGTGATTTGAATTAGAGGGGTGGCTGAGAAGATACAATGGATAACAATAATGAAAACTCCTGAAATATTAAGGAAAACCATTGAACGAGGTGACTAACACACATGAGGCACAAGCCGAGCATACAGAAACTGTTACAGATGTAAAGCACAAAGGAACATCATATTAAAGCATGAAAACTCAAACTGTATAATTGTATGTTAACCGCGCCGGCGCCCCTGCCTCCCCCATTACACCAAATAAGTGAGAAGAGTCAAGGAGAATGAAAAGACAGAGGAGAGAAAACACTAGTCAGATCTCAGCTGGATGAGTGCAAAGAGGACTGGCACCTTGGGGAGGCTTTTTGCCATCCAAATTCCAGTGAAAACCAATGGTCGCTGACAAGGAGAAATCAAGGTAAGCAATAACACAAATTCATCGGCAAAGGTTATCAAGAGGTGGGATTACTGGAAATCTGAAGAGACTTGTCATTCAGACTCCAGAGAACACCATAAGTGGATTTTAAAGAGATATCTTTGATGATGAGCTGTGTGACTACTCCTCGTGAGTAAATAATGATAATAGAACAGACATAACTGTGCGGAAAAAGCAACACACTAGGAACTATGCAAACAACTGTATTGGGAACATGCAGACAGATTGTATAGACATAAATCAGAGCCAATACTGGGACCTAGGGTCACAAACAGATAAACAAGCAAGAAGAGCGGATGTCATTGGAAGGAAAGAAACTGCTAAATTGTAGATCATGCTGTTGATAGGGTAACGGTCAAAGAGTCAGAAAAACGAAGCAAATAGATAGTAATAATAGAAAATCAATATAGTAACAATAATACAGGGTGACCCAAAAGAAACGGGCCCACCTATAATTAGGCCCCGTTTCTTAGTGTTTTGTCTGAATGAAATGAAACTTTGGTCATAACTAGTTTATTATATTCAGAAAATCACATCAAAACACTAGGGTCTTTGGGTTTTTTTTCCGTTCTACAGCATATGTTCTAGATGGCCTCCATTTAGCTTTTGTCTTTTTGGGTCACCCTGTAGTAGGAGCACTAGGAAGAGTCCCAAAAGAATTGGAAGAAAAGACTAGGAGAAATCGGAATCAAGGGGAAGACTGAGACTATGCAACAGACGGTAATGGTGAAAACAGTTGAAGGCTTAAGGAAAACCCTCAAGTGCAGAAACTAATCAACATGAATGAACTAGCCACATAGAAACTCTACAACAGAAGTAAAATAACAAGATGCAATCAAGAAACAGGAGCCGCAAAATTGTAAGAAAAAAACTGTAGTGTTGGCATCGACCACCGCCACATTAAATAGTCAAAAAGGACGATGGAAAGGCTAAGGAAAAAAAGCCGCTTCATTGGATGAGTGCAAAAGAACTTGGACCTAAGGGAGGCATTGTCACCTAAATTCCAGTGATGACCAATGATCATTGCCAGTGAGAAATCAATAGCAACAGGTTATTGTGATAATGCAAATTTCTTTGCAAATGTTATCGAAAGAGGTGAAGAGTACTGAAATTCTAAGGAGACTTTTTGACACCCAGACCCCAGGGAACACCATAGGTTGTTTTCAGTGTGCAATTTCTGATGATGACCTGTATGAGGACTACTAGTGAGTGAATAATAATAATAATTCCAGACAAACCCAATGTAAAAATCTTATGAACTGTGCCTCCTTCCCCCTCATAAAACTTCCCTCCACATGGAAATATCCAGGTTGTGAGAGTTAACATTCTTTTCCCGGAACATTTCTCTTTGTTCACTAAAGGTACATATTCTAAGTCCATGATTCCACACAAGAACTCTTACCGAGCTGGCATAACTCGTTCATTTTTTAATTTTGTGAAAAATAAATTTGGTGCATTTTTAAGCGAGAAGGATGTGTCATGGTAATTCTTTTTATTGTTTTGTTTTATTATTATTATCTTGTAGGATAGAGGAATTTGATATCTATTAATTTTCGCTACCCTACAAGTGAACGAACGTTATCAATTCTACAATAAACATTGACGATAAGAATTATGCAAATCTAACCCACCATCGGTACGAAAATATTTTTTAATGTTATATGAAATGAAATCGTTTTTGTTCTTTCCCGTGCTAGAAAAATCGACTGTCTTTTAAGCTAAAAGTTTTGGTACACATAAGATCTTATTTTTATCTGCTAATAGCAAGCACCGCTCTATACTAAGAAAGGAAAAAAAAACTTTCATTTCAATTTTATTTCTTGTTGCTTATTTTGTATTGTAAGCTTACAACTGTCTTCAACAAAGAGGATTTTCTTCTTTTTCTAAAACATGTCTACTGCAGTTTTCTCTAATTCTTTTTGGTCTCCGCAGAGAAACACAAAACAAGCTTAGTTTTGCGCATCATAATTTTATTATCATCCTATTTTTCTAGGGTAAAGAGTGGAGGCGCAAGTTACTTTGGTGCTTTCTCCATAGAATATTATTACTTTTATCCTGAGACCGTTTTGTAAGTGCGTTGTTCATTCTTTCATTGACAACAAAACGGAAATGCCAGAGCAAATTGCTCTCTTTAAATTTAAACGATTTGGAACGCCACAGTTTTCATGAAGTGTGCAGTTATGGTTGGTTGTTTTGTTTTCACGGCATATCAGCCATCTTCTGGGTTATTTAATGCCGAATGCATTAACTTAAAAAAAAGAAAAGTTTTTTATGGGTCAAGTGTTTTTATGGTGAAAGTGCACTGGGTGACCACCCGAAGACGATCAATGCACGGTTGCTGCACTGGTTGTTCAATCTGCAAAGGGTGTTTATTCCGAAAGCCGTTCTTAACATGGGGAGGTTGGGGGTGTTTATTCCGAAAGGCATTTTCTCATTTTCAACCTCCTCGTAATCAACTTTTTAAAGGTAAATCTTCGGGTGGTCCCCCAGTGCACTTTCACCGTTTTTATTTTCAAATATCTATTAATAATGTTTGCTTGTTTGGTTTTACGGCCCATAGACCCTTTTCGGGTTATTTAATGCCGGATTTTTGGAAAAAGAATTATGCTTCAAATGCCTACCACATTCTAAACTTTCAACTTTCAATATCGCTAATAAACTTATGCAAGTACTAATGATGTTTTCATTTAGTTAATAACGTGTCATTTTATTTTTAGATACCCACCCGAAACAATATGGTTTGGACTGGTGCACATTGTGATTTTACTGTAGAAATGTTTTTGAAGAATGGGGAATCTGTAACTGCAACACAGAGAGCTTTCCGAGTTCATTATAATTTAGGATGGCATGATGCTGTTCCATTTGGAAAGCCTCAAAGACCTCAAACACCAGACAGTATTCGAGCTATGAGATTTCCTGTTACTAATCTCCTACACGTTCAGTTTGCAAACTGTCTTGTGGATGCCCTTGGTTGGGTGAAAACTAGGAGAACCAACCCCTTATCACAGCAAAAGGCTAAGAGATGGGAACTCTGACTTAAAATCTTACTGCTGCCTTGCAGTTTTCCTTAAAAGGCTATGGAACCTCATTCAGAAAGAAAAGGCATAGTAGCGGACATGATAGGGCGACTGTCTACCTCACTCAGATTACTTTCGGCCAGAAGCTGCCAGTTGGTGCGGGTTCATTCCACTGGAAATGAACATTGGAGGTTCAGAGGGTGTTTATCTGATGCGCAACAGATACTGCACCTAAACTGCGCAAGCAAGTTTGGAGCCAAGGTGGAAAGTCCTGTATCAAAGTATAAAGCAATAAGGCCCCGACAGTCAGAATAATTTTACACACTGATATGTAGTTTCATCTATACAAATTAATAGTTGCTCAGAAGCAAGCGCGGCTGGGAAGATCGTATGTCAAAATGTGGGAGATATTTTTCCCACACCCTGTATATTCAAATGTCTATTCATTATGTAAGGATTGGTTGCTTCGTTCTACAACGTATCAACCTTTTTTTTTGGGGGGGGGGTCTTATAATTTTGGTAAAAGTTTTTAATACTTCAAGTTTTTTTTTATATCTGCAAATGTTTATTCATGGTGTTTGGTTTGATTGTTTTGTAGAAGAAAACTGCTGTTGGCTTTTGTTTTTGACTTTGCAGAACATGATTGAGTTTTGCAAAGTAAAAGTAATAATCATGGTGTTTGGTTTGATTGTTTGGGTTTGTTTAAGAGAGAGTCGGCCGCCATTTTGAATTGTCCAATACATCGGTAAACACTGCATGTTTTTCGAGCTGAATAAACATGTTACATTGAATAAAAACACAAAAAATATATCCAGTTTGGTAGAAAAGTAACTTATCTTGCCTTTGATAACATTTATTTGTTATATATTTGTTTTTTGACAACTTTTTCGAATCTATGTGTACAGTAATACAAACCCGATTGTTTTGTAGAAGAAAACTGCTGTTGGCTTTTGTTTTTGACTTTGCAGAACATGATTGAGTTTTGCAAAGTAAAAGTAATAAAACAATAACATCAATGTTTGATGCATTTTAAGTCAAGCAGTCGGCATCTTCAGACAATCTTGTATGACTAGTGTGCGTGCAGTTCTAATAATATGCTAAGAATATTTTAGACAAAAGAAAGAACTGAAAGACGATTTATACGAAAGACAAATCACTATTTAAATTTTACTGAAATGAAAATTGTTTTGAGATGTTCTAACCATTTTCTTAATATTTATTGATCCAGACAAATCTGAAGCCACTTGACGTAAGAGACTAACAAGAAGACTATAGGTAGGAGGAAAACAGCGAACAGGAAAAGAATTCCAGAAGCTTGCAGTTCTTAGAAAAAACTTACTAAAATAGGAAGCTGTGTTACAATGCAGCTTCAAATAATTTTTCTTTTACAAAACAAATAAAGCAAACAGAAAATTGATAGAGACCACTAGACCAACGAGCTAAACAAGCTGAAACAAAGGAAGCAGGATATAGATCAGACACTCATGAAGCATGCATGACATAATGGTGTAACATAGCGTGGATGGAAGTATGTAAATGTATACGGAGTGACGTCATCAGTGGGGAGGGAAAAGGACTATGAAAAAGAGAAAGAAAACGATCACAAAGGAAATGAGATAACACCTGAGATCTTGGAATAGACGTGGATAACGTCCGCGATCACATGCATGGCGTGAAGGATGCTTGAGAAAATGATCATGTGAGTGACGTCAAAGTGGTAAAGTAAGTATAAGGTAATAAATGCTGTTGCTACAAAGAACAAGCGAGTTGGAGTTATTTCCTCTTTTTTTAAATAGGAAATAACTCCAACTCGCTTGGTTTCCTTTGCGACTGAAACTGTACACAACGTGTGTTGATTCCCAGACAATGTTACCATAGTATTTATCAAAAAAGAGTGAGACTAGCGACAAAATGTCTGTCAGAGTGAGGATACAGAAAAGAAGAAAGTGTAGTGCCAATCAAATTACAGATACGTTTCTTCACCTCATGAAAAACCCACACTAACTCAAATATGACAGCCTAACACCAAACATGACCTGATAGTCAATTTATTTCATATTAGAAGAGCGTCAATCAGTCCACCTGTACTTCAGCCTGAATTGCATTTTCATCATTAATTAGGTAATATGTACGACACAATCATGTTGGCAGACCGGTTCTCACTAGATCACCGAAGTTAAGCAACGTTGAGCCTGGCCAGTACCAGATGAGAAACCATTTGGGAAGGCTATGCGCTGTATGTACGTTCTGGGAAGCTTAGGCGTGGGGCTAGCGCCCTCACCTCGAAAAAAAAAGAACACCTTGCTATAAAAGTATCTGCAAAGTTGTAGATGGTCAATGCTTCTCCTGGAGCTCAAGGCTATGGATGGACCATCTAATATATGTACATATAAAGTTGAGTTTTTTTTTCAGCACTGACATTGATATTAAAAGCTTACTTTTTCAACTGAAAAAATAATTAAGACAAACTTTTTAATATACTCAGTCATGAATTTGCGAGACATGTCATAAAGGTTTACGAATTTGTATATACCTATTTCATTAATTAATTATTCATTTTTTTTGTTCCTTATTGGATAATTAATTTTCATTTAACTATTACGCTCAGTTCTATTTATGCATAGTTTCTGCATTCTGCATGATTGAATAGTATTTAGGATAAAAAAAGTTTGAGCAAATGTGCATGTATATATATATATATATATATATATATATATATATATATATATATATATATATATATAGAGAGAGAGAGAGAGAGAGAGAGAGAGAGAGAATTGGTAGTACAATAAGAAGCAAGAAATCTGCATGAATTACAATATCTTCCAATGAACTTGGCCTTCGGGACAAGATCAAAGTGTAGTATCTGTTCTTCAGATGCTGCACTTCTATTTCTTGTTCTCTTTCGGTGGAGGAGAAATCCTTCACGACTGAGACAATTTTTATTTTTGTACCTCTTCTCCACGTTAAAAAACGACCCTGGTGTCTAACTCTGTCCCGTGGGGAGGCATAGTAAATAGGTACAATATAATGTGTATGCGTATTTTACGACTGCAAAATTCTTTTGTTAGTGCTCACTTAACTATTGCAGGTTGAGAACCATGCCTCTCCAAATTGTTTTTTTTTACATAGGGGTCACCACATATCAAGACCCGGAAGCCACTTGAGGATAAGGGTTACTGAGTGAACAGTAGTCAATGGGATAATATAGTAATCGTTGGTATTGGAAATTTGGTAAATTGAATTGCTTAAGGGGGACGGTTCATCAAAAATTTGTTTATGTTGGACTTTAAGACAACCAAATTGTAGTCAGGAGTTTTTACTCTCTCAGACTAGTTGTCTTATAAACGAATGCTTATATGTCTAGTCTACTCATTGAACTTCACCAAAATCATTTTTAGATTCGTCTAAGCATTCAGAAAATAGATTGCATAGGTCAGAATTATTACCGAATACATGCCATCTTAAAATGGAAAACTCGTTGCAAATTGCTCTCTTTAAATCTAAACGACTTGAAACATGCAGTTTTGATGAAGTGTGCAGTTCTAACAACATGTTACATTAAGGGAGAAAGCTATTAAGAATATATTGGAAAAAAAAGAAAAGAACTAAGAAAAATTTTGTACAAAAGATGAATCGCTATTTAGCTATAACGGAAATTAAATTTTTCTAGATGCGCCTAACCATTCACATGAGATGCTCCGTCGGTCAGTCCACCCCGCAATGCTTCAGCTCGAAGAGCGTTTTAATCATTTAAATATGCAAACTGAATTGATGTATATATTTTCTTCTTCTAATCTATAAAGTCAAGTATAGCCTAACATGTCCTATTACAAACACGGCAGAGAAAATAATCTTTGCTCTGTCTTAGATAGACAAACGTTTATAAAATCCTAGCCATGTCAAAACAATCGAGGCTAACTAGTGCTGTCTAAAGGTCGGATCAAGACTTTGTAAATGTAATAAAAAGCACATCTTTGTTTCTTGTTCACAGGGACACGTACATATGCCTCTTTCAGTCTATTCTTTTTCTCTCTCTCTCTCTCCTTTCTTTCTCTTTCTATCTTTACTTCTCGTTTCACCACGAGAGAGAAGATTTGTAATTTATTTGGAATCAGGATCCTGAAGGCATTCGACAGCTCGACTCTCGAGATGAAAATGGTTCTTCAATTGTTAAAATAAAAATTCTATTTTTATACAAAAAGATTTGTTGTTCGTTTATTCCGTACAGCATTCAATTCCGGCACAGCGGTCATGTCAGTAACGACGCTGAGAACCAAAGAAAAAACCCACTACTAGACGTAGCCGCCGACACATCAACCCCTTGATTTACCTATCGTATTATCATGTTTAAAATCTGAAAGCTGGTCCCGGTGCCAAGGACGTAACAGTCTTTCGAGAAACTTTCCCAGTGTGGATTCAATAACTTACTCTCCATGAAAAACGATTAGATTACAAAGAATAAAATGTAATTCTATTTTATTCGTTTAAGAAAATACTAGTTTCAAATAGATACTGCCTTAAAATAAAAATGTCATCGTAAATATTTCTCTCTAAATTAACACAAGTCGTAAAACCTTAAAAGAGAACGTGATTTTTTTTTTGCTCAACTTCACCGCAAACAAGGCATATTGCCAGCACTTAGACGTAAGGGATTACTTATAAGGACCATGCTTAAGACAAATTAACAAGATGTTGGTTTACATTAAGGAAATTCCAAAGTCTAGCTCTTTGAGGGAAGAAACTATTAGAGTAGAAAGCTTTCTGGTGTTTAGAGACCGCAACAGTGAAGGGGTGTGATTTTGTTGCAAAATAGGTTTGTCGGGGTATATACATTGACGGGGCACGAGTACAACGAGTTTATCAAAGTACATTCCATTAAAATTCTTGTAAAACAGGTACAGCACGATTGGAGCTTAGGGGAAAAAATGAGACCGATTATATTGGAGACTTTTTTTTTTGGACCCTATTCAAGAGGGACCAGTGGTAGATGCACCAGCCCAGATGTGGCAACAATACTCCATGCATTGGGCGAATGGTGGCCTTGTAGACGTACAGGATACTCTCAGGTGTGAGTAGTTTTCTGGCATGACAGAGTGATTAAGAATATGCTGAACAAAGGAAATAGCTTAAAGAACATCTGTACAAATGTGGTGTAGTCGCATGCACGCTGGTCGAACACAAAATTCATTTTTCATACAAATTTAAAAATATTATTTTCTTATTGTTCTCGTGTGCGTGCACCAAACTAGAGAGGGTGGGCGAGAGTTGGTGGATTGAACGGTAAGCTCATCTACTGTTGCTTTCTCCTTCTGTTTGGTTGTTTTTCTCTCCCTCTTGCCTTCCCTTTTGGGATATATATATATATATATATATATATATATAATTATTTTTTATTATAATAATTAAATATCTACAGACACTAGTGTTTCATCCTTTCGGGAATCTTCAGTGCAGGGTGTCACGATTAAGACCAGTCGAACGATTCGAACCCCCGCAACACGAGACATCTCTGGCCCGATTCGCGGAGACCTTATCAATTCGGCTACCATTAACCACGTGAAATAACGTTAAATTTAAACATTTTAATTTTAAATGTTCATTTATGCCAGTCAGACAGTGATCTTATCGTTATACGATGATTTATGCATAAGAGCTAAATTGCCCGACTTTAATTCAACTGAAAGTGCTCAACAATAAGAAACGAATTTCTTATATATATATATATATATATATATATATATATATATATATATGTGTGTGTGTGTGTGTGTGTGTGTGTGTGTGTGTGTGTGTGTGACATCTTCTCTGACAGGTGTTCTAACCCTGGCAACTGTGAAGGTCAAGTACTTGACCTTTCACCACCAGGAACATCAGTTTTGGTAGCTTAACCCCAAATCGTTGAGTGTGTTTTAGATACAAGCTTTCATGTGTGTTTTTGTGCGTGTGTGCACAGTTTCAGCATCTGGCTCAAAGGATGAATACTGTCATGTAACTCGAACACATGATTACGGTTCACACATATTTACGGACAATAAAACTGGTTTGAGTGAGTTAAAGCTGCGATTTTGCATGCGAACACTTAGCGCTTTATTTGTCAATTCAGTTACCAGTTGTTGCTACCTGACACGGACTTCTATTATTGTATCTAACGAAAAAATATATTCTTTATTTATATATCTAAATTGTTTTCTACTCGACAATACAACAATGAATAAAAAACAATTTTAAATGCGCTTAACTATTTATATGCATAGGTCGATCGCTTAGTCCATGCTTCAAAAACTAGTTGAATCTATTATACAAAGTAAAAATACTCATTTCAATAGATTTTTGAAAATTCTCGTTTGGTAGTTTTTCTTGTGGATGTTTGTAGCTTGTTGTTAAAAAAAGAATAAAATGTTATTAGATTTAGTTCCTTCTGGAAAATAAGTTGTCCTATCGGAATTATTTTCAGATGGCCGCCATCTTAAAAGATTTGTATTTGTACCGAATTACTTTCTTCCGATTGGAACAAGCAATACTGTACCAAAAAAAAAAAAAAAAGAAGAGATAATTAAAATAAAAAAGCAAATTGCAAATAAATGCATAAGTAAGGTAAGTCTCATTGTGATCGATAGATTTCTCCCTGCAATATCAATATTTGATTATGGTTTGTTCGGTTTTCTAGTCAGTTTGTTCAAAAGAATTAAATGTTGTTTTATTTAATTCTATCCAGAAAATATAAATAAAAAACAAAGCACATTAAAGTAATAAAATACCGGGCATTGCTGGTTAGCTACAGCTAGTTTTAGATATATACAAGTCTTCCTATAAAATACCATTGTGCTACCAGATCAAGCTATCTGACTACCGTAAAATACACCAAACATTGATGCTATAATTTTTTCCCTTTCCCTTTGCAAAACTCAATATTGTCACCTGACATCCATGTGTAAGTTTGAAATAGAATCCTAATTGAGGATGTTAAGATCAGTTTTTATTTGTGATGTTAATCTTCCATCATTTCGGCCAACACAATCTTCAATCTTCTTCGGTTGTTTTTTTTTTTTTAACTTGGAAATTGGTAGATTCCTCTTGTGTAGGCACCACTGACTACGTATAGGTCTTAAGTAATTCGTAATTGTATTCTAAGTATCATCTGTATTAAACATTAAACCTTCGACCTACAGAATTTTCTTGGAACTGTTTGAAACTTAGTACTTATGTGATATGTTGAATATCGTCCAAATAATCGAAATTCTCAATCCTAATCATGAAAATTTAGAAACAGAATTTTAATTGCCAAACATGCAAAGTTAATCAATAATTTTCTTCGTCGATTTGGCCAAGCATATCGATAATAGACACTGTATGTCGGTTTGTCTGCCATACAAATATTTTAAATGGCATGTTTGTTGGTCCGTAACAATAAATTTTGAAATATTATTATCTTCAGTTTGCTTTATAAAATTTAGTAATGACATTTTGATCTGTTTGTCACGCTTAAGTTTGAAATGGTTTCTTTATTGGTAAGATTGCAGATTGAATTGACATGTTTAAAAATAATCTGTCTTGCTTTAAAATTTTTATGTATTTTTGGACTTAATTTTTATTCACTTTGATTATAAATACAAATTCATGCATAGTTCTTCATATTCATATTTCGCTGAAACAAAAGGCGCCAAAGTTTTCTTTCGAACGGTAATTTATTCATGAACATTCATTTCTCGATAATAAATATTAATTACTTGTCTTTTTTATTATTTTGTGTTATGTATACATACAAATTTTGTTATCACAAAAGTCTTATGCAGAATTCCCCAGCATTATCTTGTAAATTACAAACATCATTATACAGTCATATAAATATGGCCATTGTAATTTTGCGACTATGAATTTTAAGATAATTTGTAGTTTCTGTCATATATGGTTGAGCTAAAGATTTTCAATATTTGTTCTGGTATATTTAATAAGTTACTGTTATTTTTATATCCTAAAAATACTACCATATTGATGGAGAATATCCTCACGGGTGTAAAAAAAAAACAAACAAAAAAAACTATAAATCTGAACAGCTGAAAATTGAGTAATTGATAATATAATAAGATTTTAAAATCTGATTTCTTAAAAGTGTTTACAAAGTATTGTTGCAATTTGTCAAGGTATCAACCTGCTATCTTTTGCAGAAAGTTATGAATCTATTATAATTTACAAGCTTAAAATACTTCACGGTTTATTACAATATATAATCATTCTAACTTTTAAGGTCTAGCCAGTGAGGCTTCAATCTCCCTTCTTTTTGGAATGTGATTTGATGAATTTCTATGCTGTGCATCATCCCAGGCATCATGTTTTCTTTCGCTATAGGGAGTTTATTATCACCAGCATGATGCATCTCTATCGAGGAATTCCGACAGACTTGTTTTCATCTGCTTTTGCATCCAGCCAATGCCGTCTAGTGGTAGTTGCACTGAGGTGTCAAGGTTTTCCTACATTCAGCGCCTGCTATTTTTAAATGGTCACCTATTTGATACAGACCAGGCTCAACGTTGCTTAACTTTGGTGATCCAATGAAGACCAATGTGTCAACATAATAATGTATATCTCCTGAATTGGAACTTCTTGATTGCAGTGGTAAAGAGAAGTCCAGTTCAATTAAAAACATCGCCTATGTTTAATCTCGAGAGACAATGAATACCTTCTGCGAGAGTTACACAATCCTCAATTGCACCTCTCTTGAATACCTGCAGCTTGATACCAGTGGCAAGGAGAAATCCCGGACGACTTGAAACAATGCCAAGACAAGTGGAGCGCACATGCAGCACCTGGTATTTCCAAATTGTCATCCATTTTAGTACTGATCAGGTTCAACCTCGCTTGATTTTAGTGATCTAGTTCAGTTCAACTAGAAACATCGGCCTCCACTCTATTTAATCTAGAGCGACAATGGATACCCTCTGTCAGTGTGGCTTCGCATGTAATTGTAAAGAAAGGGTTGTACAATATCCAACTCCACCTTTCTTGAATTGACACTGCTTTAGGGAGTTGATTATCATCTGCCTGAGGGGGTCGCTAATAGGGAATTCTGGAGAATTTATTTTTGTTCCCTAGTTGTAGTTAGCTCTATTTTTATAAAACGATCTTCCATTGTGTCGTGCTTAAGGCGATGCTGATCAAAATACTTGAGTTCATCGCGAACGTGTTGTTGCTTTTAAATCTACGTATTTGAAATCATGAGAACCTATTACTTTTTAACTTTTTTATTTCTTTGTCTTTGCATGCCTTTAAAGCATGCGATCACACAAACATTTTTAACATGGCAGTATTTTTATGCTCTGCAAGATCTTTCAAGCTGCACTTGTTGGGCAGTAGAGGACAGACAATAAAATATTGCATTGTAAGGTCCTTATTTACTCATTCACAGATGCTTCGGGTCAGTTTTTTAGCCCCATCTGGTTATAGCAGCTTTTGATTGCTCCTTTCCTGCTCTCGAGCAGTTGACTGTTTTCCACTAGAATCAAGCTGTTTCTGACATATGAAGGAGGGCCTCTAAAGTATATATTTCTACGCCAGTAGGAGAGGGGAAAGACATTCTATAACCGTCTCGCCTTTTCCTCCCTAAAGCTTTTAGAAAACACCTATTTTATACTTTTCTTACTCTCTCTCCTTTCTGTTTCTCTTAAAACTAAACAGAACTCCGATGAGCAAAGCCTCTTTCCAATAAACTACACTCTTGGATGAACACAATACCATGGGTATTCTTCCCAGCTAAATACAACATGATCGCCTTCAAGTCCAATGTTATCAAATTCGTGTTAGGCCGTCCCCTTAAATAATCACATTTTGCCCAGTCTCAACCAACATTACTAATCCCCACAGCGTTGCCACACAGCCCACCTCACAAGCCTATTAATCCTTATTCTGTAGTGATCTCTGATCTCTATAAGCAGTTGAGTTGTTAGTGCATAAAAACACGGCTGTTAGGCTACTTCTGAGCATTAGTGTACATTGTCACTTAAATGAAGATAAAAATCCTCCCGGGCAATGGCGTGTATTGTAGGTGGAGCTAATGTATATATATATATATATATATATATATATATATATATATATATATATATATATATATATATATAGTAAGTTATAAAATGTATGTGGCGATTAAGCTACACTGAATATTCCGCGTTTCATCCACTTTAGGATTCTTCAGGCCTGAAGAATCCTAAAGTGGATGAAACGCGGAATATTCAGTGTAGCTTAATCGCCACATACATTTTATAACTTACTAACTAGCTCTACCTACGTATTGAGCACTTTTGAAGTAAATACTTAAAGCTTACGCATAAATCTATACTTTCGTATATTAATTTTATGTGAGTAAATTAAGTAGTTATATATAGACTGACCATGTTTAACTTAGCTGATTACATTTCTCACTTTCCTGCAACTATCTATGATTATCATAAATATTTATGCTATCTTGCTTCGTTTATTAATCATGGCACACCAGAAAACGTTTCCATTTTTGTATTTGTCAAAGAGATTTAAGAAAAAGTCAAGTGTTAAGTGAGGAAGAGAGGGGGTGGGGAATCGTTAGTCTATCTTTGTCCCACGCGATTGATTTCACTATTCGGTTCTTTCTCTCTGCTCTCACTCTCTATCTGTCTCCAAAACTAAAAGAAAATTCCATAAGTAGGGTTTATTTTCTAGAACTGTCCGCCTGTGGAACACAATACCGTGGGGCTGCTTTCCAGCAGACTATAACATGATTATTTTCAAATCTGATTTTAATAAGTTCATTTAAGCCGTCCTCTTAAATAATCAAGCCCTACCTGCGTACCACTCATATTGTCTCACCGTTTACCTAACCCTTATCTTACAGTATTCTCCAGGCCTTGATAAGCGGTGTTCCTTCCCCAAGTAAAATAAAGAAAAAAAATATCTTTTCTCCATTCGATAGATGGTTGTCGTATATGATCACAGATGAAACAAAGTGAAATCATTTTTTTTTTTAAATCAGCATAACTTTTAATTTTAATTTATTAGGTTGATGCAAAAATGATCACGTTTTTTGACATGAAGTTGAACACCAAAAAACAGCATTATTTTTGCACCAACCTAATATATATATACACCCTCATACTAAGGAAAGTATATAGAGGCAGGCAGCGAATGTGCATCTTTCCACCAACTATCTTCCTAAACTATATGTCTATTGTCTTTCCAAAAATGATACGCAGAGTAGTAGTTATTTTCTGAATTAATCTCTAGGGATGAACTCACCTAGTCACCATGCAATCCTAGCATAAAGCAGTTGCAAAATGTACTTATTGTTTTTCCATAAAAAATATGCAGAGAGGTAGTACCTTTTCTAGTTGGTGTCCAGGTTTGTCATCGACTGGTCTCCATGCACTCTAGCACTATGAGATATACAAGATATATAAATATTTGTATATAAAGGAGTCACCATTCATCAAGGCCCTGATGCCACTCGAGGATAAGTTTTAATGAGTGTACTGTAGTCAATGGGAAAATGTTGTAGTAATCGTTAGTAGTTGGAATTGCGTAAATTGGATTACTTAAGGGGACAGCTCATCAAGAACTTGTTTACATTGGACTTGAAGGCAAAAATACTGTAGTCAGTTGGAAAGCAGGAAAACGAAACAGAGTTCACAGGTGTACAGTTCTAAGAAATAAGCTTTGTTCATGGAATCTAAATTTAGATTTAGGCACAGATAAAAAGTGGGTGAAATTATGGATAATGGTTTCAGATAGACGAGTGTTTTTCGTGAAAGTCAGGCCGGGGTAGAGGACCATAGATTGGAGTTCAGACGAGCACTTGCTCTGAAAATAACGATAAAAAATAACGTAGTTAATCACCGCCCATGTATGATGATAAGTAACATCCTTCTTGAAATGACGCTGTTAATATTAGAATAGACAGAACACGGCCGAACCAAAAGGAGTAAACTTTGATCACAAATCATTTCAAGGGTAGGAATAGTCACATGGACAGCCTGAGGATTCGGTTCTGAAAACAGCATTGCTTCACAGACGATCATGTATATTTGACAATATACACATTTAACTGATCCAGATTTGACATACAATTAGCTATTAGATAAAACATAAGTCTAATGTTAACAAATTCCTAATGAACCGCCCCCTTAAGTAAACACTTCATCAAATCTCCTCACTAACGTAATGTACTTGCAATAACCCTTATCCCTGAGTGGCTTCCGGGCCTTGATAAGTGGTGATCTCTGTGTAAAAAAAACAAAAAAAAAACAAACAAACATAATATTCACGTTTGACACACCGGTTCCCATCTGATCATCGAAGTTAAGCAACGATGAGCCTGTCCAATACCAGATGGGTGGCTATTTGGGACTTCCAGGTGTGTATGTGCTCTCCGCTTATATCGACATTGTTTCCAGTCGTCCTGGACTTTTCCTAACTACTGGACTCAAGCAGTGCTGATTCAATGGTTGGGGATTGCACAACCCTTGCACCACAATTACATGCACAAGAAGTATCCTTTGTCTTTCGAGACTGAACGGAGGCATCGATTGAATAAAGTTTAATAATTTTTTTTTATTCTCGTGCATTCAGACCAAAACAAGTTAACTAAAAAGTATTTAAGGAAAATAAATTGTCCGTTGAAAAAAACATGTTTCTGTCTATATGCGTTGTACATGAGTCAACCGATTATTTGGCGTGCAGTTGTATTTTTATTTGACTGCTAACAAATTCATCAGAGGAGGAATGATAGCGTATCTCATTAATGATCCAACACACTCTCTTTGACCTGTTCCCTGCTGATTGCAGTGTAATGCTGGTTCTGTGCAGTTTTAGAAAATCAATGATACGTTTATTACTAAGGCACCTCTTCTAAGGAATTCCGACAGAGCTGCACAGGCATATTTTGCAGGTTCAGTTAGCTCTTCCTCTAAAGCACTCACTTTTCAATCACACTTTGAGCTTTTTTTTTACACTTAGAAGTCACCAAGTTTTACATTTCTCTAGGTCTAGAGGAATAAACCTTTAGCAGAAATTCAGCTATTTCACAGGTAGCAGTAGTTTCGGTTGCACTCATTAGCAAACTGGTTTGATGCCAAAAAACAACAGGGCTTCATGGATGATCATACAGTGTATAACAAAAGTGAGTCCACCCTTCACATTTCTGCAGATATTTAATTATAACTCTTCATGGGACAACATTGATAAAATGACACTTTGACACAATGAAAAAGTACTCTTTGTGCAGCTTATATAACAGAGTTAACTTATTTTCCCCTCAAAATAATTCAAAATATAACCATTAAAAGCTAAACACCTCTCAACAAAAGTGAGTACACCCCTTAGGGAAAGTTGTTAATATTAAAATACACTATGTCAACTGTCAATATTTTGTGTGGTCACCATCATTATCCAGAACTGCCTTTACTCTCCTGGGCAAGGAGTTTACCAGAGTTTCAGAAGTCGCCACTGAAATGCTTTTCTACTTTTCATCCAGCAGTTCAATGAGTACGTCATGGAGCTGGTAAATATTTGAGACTTTGTGCATCTTACCCATCCGCTTGAGGATTCCTCAAAGATGTTCTATTCGGTTCAAGGCCTAAGACATGCTTGGTCAGTTTATCACCTTTACCTTCAGCCTCTTTAGTGGCCGTCTTGAAAGTGTGTTTGAGGTTATTTTCATGCTGTAACACTAGATTGTGACTCAGTTTCTGTAGGGAGAGTATTATACTTTGCTACAATATTTCATAATACATGTTGGGGTTCATGTTTCCTTCAATGAAATGTAACTTTCCAACACTTGTAGCACTCATTTAGCCCCAAACCATAACATTCCTACCACCATGCTTGGCTGTGGGCATGACACACTTATCTTTGTATTCCACACCTGATCACCACCACATATGCTTGAAGCTATCAGAATCAAACAAATTAATCTTCATCTCAGAAGAGATTCCTTCTAGGGTGATAGTCATGCACACCAATTTATGTAGAGTGCAGTGTATAGTCTGACTACTAACAGGTTGACTCCGACCCACCTTTTTAATCTCTGCAGTAACCCGGTCACATTCCTAGGCTGATTTTTTAAAGAAAGCATTTGGATGTGATGCTCAGTATGTGTGCTCAGTTTCTTTGGCCGACATACCCAAGGTTCTAAGTGAACCCTGCTCTTTTAAAATGCTAGATGATCTAAGCCATTGTGCTGCAGCTTAGTTTCAGAGTCTTGGTAATCTTCTTGTAGCCTTGTCCGTGTTCATGTAGCACACCAATACGTTTTTTATGATCTTCAGAGAGTACCTTGTCATGTGGTGCCATCTTGGAACTTTCAGTGACCAGTATAAGAGTGTGAGAAGTGCAGTACAAATTTGAGCACACCTGCTACATACGCTCACATGTAACACTAATGAATCACATATTATTTTGGAGGGAAAATGACAAGCAGTACTCAATTTCGACATTTAGGAGTGTAGTTTCTTACGGGTGTACTCACTTTTGTTGGCAAATTTTTAGCTTTTTATCTTGAGTTATTTTGAGGGAAAAATAAATCAACTCTGTTATATAAGCTGCACACAGACTACATTTCATAGTGTCAAAGTGTCATTTTGTCAGTGTTGTCCCATGAAGGGATATACTCAAATACCTGCAAAATGTGAGGGGGTCTACTCACTTCGGTTATACACTGTATTTATTTGATAATAAGGATACATGATTGGTTCAATTAATGGAGCATCATGGACAATATGGGCGCTTAGTGTGCTGCGTATGCAATCAGTCATGACATAAAACATGTGTTACAATCAGTTGATGGCTGACTCAAGACATATTTTTTATCTGTCTTTCTGTTATTCTCTTTATTATCTGACTCTCTTGCCCATTTTTCGGAGATGACAATGATAATTACTCATACGAAAATAAGTTGTTCTTTATAAATCAATCTCTTTGTACACACTCAAAGCCAGGTATTCCTTCCACTTTCACATGTCTTTAACATCCTATATAGATATGGTCGGTATGGATTAGATGCAAAAGTTGGCCCACTATAAATCGTTAAACCACCTGAGATGTCGATCACATAAAGCATCCAAAATCCCATCAACAAGAAAGTATAAAGTAGACTCTCGGTATACTTTCGGTAGTTTCGTAACTATTGGTTCTCTTATTCTATTCTATGATCCTTACATGCCATGAGTGATGTTTCTGACGAAGGAGGAAGAATTGCTGTTTTCTTGGTCAGAATCTATACATATCATAACACATCGTTGGCTAACTATTTTTTACCTTGATGTAATATTTTTTATCTCTTTACATTAAGTGATTTCATGCCTTGTCTGGAGCGATTTCCATAAGAAAATAACTAAGATTTTAATAAGACACGGCTGAAAGGTATTCTTTTCTCTAGTTTGCTGCTGCATATTCACCTAATCATGGCACCGTTATGGATGGAAGTGAATAAGTATATGCAGAATAAAATCAAAAAGTTTCATCCAGAACGTTAACATCTACATCATTTCCCACTAAATTTGAAAAGATGAAGAAACGAAAACAGCTATATACGTACATAAGTATTGATTTGCCATGCTAAAACCTGGGTTAACTTAAACTTATGGTACAGGCGGACAAGATATCTCTGGGGAAATTTCGTTGTCTTTCCAGGTCTTAAGAGATATCTTGCTGATTAAAAATACTCTTTTGACAGCTAATATAACTGCTGTTAAAATAAATAAATAAATACAAAAATATATTTTCATTTTTTCAGTCCTGCCGACTTCAACTTCTAAAGACTTTTTACAAGGTGTCACTATTCATTTGTAAAATAAAAAAAGATTTACACCAATCTAAAATGACGACAGTAATAATAAAAACAATTCACGTATTTTGCAACAGTTGGAACTGTGGAATACTGAATCGTCAATGTGGTCGTCTGTAGGCAATATATATATTACGTGCATCATTCGATTTGAGAATTTATATTCTAAACAGAGGGAACGATATCTTTATTAGATATATACTGAAGCACCTGTCAGGATTGATTTTATTGGCCTCTGTTTAGTCTCAGGAAACCATGTATATCTCTTATAAGAGTGCATACGTGGGGAGTTAACTGTGAAGCAAAGTTTGCACCGTTTCTGACTGCATCTTTCCAGAATTACTGATTTACTGAAATGGCACTCACCCTGTATGGGTTAAACGGGCTTCCTCCAAATGAGGGAGTTTCATGGGCATATGAAATTCACAAGCGGTCTCCAGTCACATGCATATCCCCAGTAAAAGATCTCTTGAAATGGTTTTACGGTCACGGTGAGAATGCAATAGGTATTTCATTAAAAAGCCGACCAGGAACCAACTGATTGATCAATCAATTGATCCATTAATAGTCTCTTACTGTGCTGGCTTCTATAAATATTCTTTCCAATAGCTCTGAAACCCACTGCCTATAAAATATTCCTTGTATAGTTTTATTATCATTGATAGTGTAATATATTTCTCTTGCGGTTCTAAGAATTATTGTGAACAATTATCCATTTCAGTCATCATACGCAGTGACCATGAGGTTCTGTTTTATTGTCATTCAACGATAAGCACACCAAATGCCACGTGTAAAATTCTCAAGAACTCTAATATACCCTTCTCTTGGCAGAGCCCTGATTTTAGCTGTGATGCACGTCTTCCATTCAGGAACAACCTACTTGGACTTCGAACCAAGATCAAAGTGTAGTATCTGATGAGGTTTCTTTGCCTGCCAGTTGTGGTTAATGAGACCTTTAGCTAGGATCAAGCAAGTCTAGCAAAGACACAGTGATGAGGATGACCATAGACAACCCGCTCCCGAATTTTTTGAGTGGCCTTGTACCTAATTTTTGTTTATTTCTTTTTTATTTGTAAACTTTAAGAGTGAATAAAAAAATATATAACTCAAAGTGCAGCATCTGTTTTTCAGATGCTACTCTTTAATTCAATTCTCAGTCAGTGGAGGAGAAATCGTTCACAACTGAGGCACTTTTTATTTTGGTTCTTTTTTTTTTCATTAAAAAAAAGCAACCTTGGTGTAAAACTCTCTCCCGTGTGGAGGCAAAGTAAATCGAAGCTAGGAATTGTTTTGTTAGACATTCTTTTGAGATAATTCCACAGATAAATAGCTGAGATGCTAAGATCTGAAGAGTGTGAAACTCATTCAGAATCACACATACTACTTATGAGTAATATGGTATAATCATGTTGACACACAAATTCTCGTCAGATCAGCAAAGTTAAGTAACGATGAGCGTGGTAAGTACTACATAGATGACAATTTGGTAATAACAGGTGCTGTACGTAGCAGGACCTTAGCAGCCCCATTGTAAAAACTGCAAAAACCTAATGTCGACATTTCCTCTAACTGGAATATTCATGTGACCGGGGACTGCTTATGAACTCAATATTCCCGTGAAAATTCTTTTAGAGGCAATCAGTTTAACTCGCCTAGGGTGAATGCTGCCGATATATATATATATATATATATATATATATATATATATATATATATATATATATATATATAATAGGACAACAAGAGTATGAAATGAAGACACAAAACTATATATTGGTAGATATAGAATAGATAATTTATTGAATAATGGAATACAGGCAAAATTTGGGGGATAGAAGGGACTCTTTATGCCAGGGCATTTCGAAGCCTAATGCTCTTCATCAGAAGAGTAGAGGAGGTGCTAGGTAGCATGGGGAAGATGTGGCGTCTAGCGTAAGGTTCATTAGGGATAAAAAAGATTAAGAGGAATTATAGAATGTTGAGGGAAGCTTCATTGAATTCTAAATAAATAAGGAGAAGCTTGTTATATATAGTATGATATACAAGAATATATATGGTCTTTCACATAGTATTGAGATTAAGGGGTATATGTATTATGGTTAAATAGGGGGTGTATTGTTGTTGCGTGGTAATTTATTTTAACGGTTTGTGGGGTGTCTATTTTCTTTAGAGTGGGTAATTTTGATTAATTTTGATTAGTGCCCCCTAAACGGCAAATGGTGGCTACAAAATCGCTTATGATTTTTTTTTTTGGGGGGGGGGGGTATGCAAGGTTTTAAAACTGAAAGGTAATATGCGGTAATATATTTATAAGTTTCTACTGTTATGATATAGGGAGTATGATCATAAGGGGGCGGTCGGAGATTAGGGTGGCAATGACTATCCCTAATGAACCTTATGCTAAACGCTGCATCTTCCCCATCCCCCCAAATTTGCCTGTATTCCATTATTCAATAAATGATCCATTCCATATCTACCTATATATAGTTTTGTGTTTCCATTTCATACTCTTGTTGTCCTATTGTATAAGCTCCAATAATTATTGTTGAGCTTGGCATTATCCGGATAAGTCTCCTTTTGTGGAATTGATCTTTCTCCTTTCCTTTTACACTAAGCTATATATATATATATATATATATATATATATATATATATATATATATATATATATATGATAGATTCTTCCGTCGATTTCGATTTTGTCAATTTTAGCAATTTCAATATAAAAAGCATCCCCATGGGGGCTGAGTTTTCCCGAAAAATCCGTTCAGTTACTTTTACTCATATCATGTTTAATGTTTGTGTCAAATTTCAAAACATTCCAAGGCATAGTTATTGAGAAAAGTGTGGACAGACTAATGGACGAACAGACAAGGGTGAATTTACAGGTCTACCTCCCTTTGTTGGGGGATCAAAACCGTAATATTAATTCATTTAGGACCAGGAGTGGCAAGTTAAGACGAAAAGCTATGACTTCTAGGGCTATGATAACAGCATATTCTTTTCATTATCTTTACTCTCGAGTGTATATCCAACACAGTTAGACACAGTTAATCAACCGAGAACCACATCACTCTATATAAAAGCACATAAGATATCATCGGATACACACTCGAGAGTCAAAACAATGAAAAAATATGCTGTAGTCCTAGCTCTAATGACTACCGAATTCACAAAGATTCAATATATTTCATACATCGATTCTGGTACTTGGTTTGTTTTTTCTTATCCGCCTTGGATGTAAATATAATCGCCCAAATCTTTGTAATGATACCATTATTCCAAAATACTACAACAGAAAGGGGTGTAAATTTTACCGTTATTTCATACCACGAATTTGTTTGCACACCCAAAGGGATACTACCCCATTCCTGATACATTTACCTCACTGCTTGCTTTAGTAAACAAAAAGTGGAGCAGCAGTGTCTTATCAAAAGTTTGATTAGAAAGTTGGCAATTTCTAAAGACACTGTCCTATTCAATAATATAGTTTCTGTATATATCGTTCCGTTTCTTGCCTTCTTCGACAACATAGTGTGTACATGCAGTTCAATCTTCAGATATCATTTACCTACCAGTCTGCCTTGCAGCTCTTTGATGGCACTGCGCCATTTATGGCCTACTGTCTGCTGTTATCAGTTATATCTCTGGATTCGCTCATCACTGTTCCATGCCACTTTCTTTCCCTGGCACTTTGACCTATGACTGGCTAACTAAGCCTCTCTAAGACATATTACCCATGAGATATCATGTCAGCCAGTTCCATGTGTTTAATATAACCAATCTTAAGCAAATCGATACTCATGTTTCTTTTCTTTGTTTACGTTTTTCTTTCCTGCTTAAATAAGCGTAAATTAATGCAAATCTGATAAATGAACATTTTATTCTTGATTTACTGAATAAAACAGTCAAGGTTAAAACTCAAACCAAACTAAAGCAATTTAAAAATTTGTAATATATAAATAAAAAGAGCGATAAAATAAATTATTACTGCTGTGTGTGATGTTTAACAACTGGTTTATTAAAAATGAACTAATGTCAAGATTCCAGCAGTAGAAGCCACCAGTTCCGTGTTTTGCAATTGTTTTTAAAATCTAATTGTATTTCTTTTGTGTTTTTACTTACACATTAGGGAGAGATTTTTAATATATATATATATATATATATATATATATATATATATATATATATATATATATGTGTGTGTGTGTGTGTGTGTGTGTACGTATGTGTATATAAATGCATATATATATATGCATATATATGTATATATATATATACACAATATACATATGTATAACGTTATGTTCAACTGTTGCATGGCCGTTGCAATAGACCAAAACTAAAAGTTGTAAAAAGTGCAATAAAATCTGTAATTTGGGGTAATATATATATATATATATATATATACATATATATATACATATATATATATATATATATATATATATATATATATATATATATATACATATCTGTAAGCCTGAAGAGTCCTAGAGTGGATGAAACGCGAAATATTCAGTATAGCTTAATCGCCATATATATTTTATAACTTACTAACTAGCTCTACCTACCTATTGAGCACTTTTGAAGTAAACACTTAAAGTTTACGCACAAATGTATACTTTCGTATATTAATTTTATGTGGGTAAATGAAGTATATATATATATATATATATAGGTATATATATGTATATATATATGTATATATATATGTATATATGTATATATATACATACATATATACATATATATATATATATACAAAAATATAATAATAATAGTAGTTATTTTCTGTAATGAAAATTCAGTATCTACATAGATTTGAATTCATTATACCCTGTTTACTATTTATTTTATTGCTAAACGAATATGCAAATATAATGTTTTCACAAAGGCTCACTTTTTAATATGACTTACATGCTATTCGTGAATAAGGGTTAATGAGAGGAACGTTAGTCATTGGGACAATAGTATTTTACCTTAGTAGTCGAAATTTAGTAAATTAGATTACTTAAGGGGAACGGCTCATCAAGAACTTGTTTACGTTGGATTTGAAGATGACTAGAAAGCAGGCGAACGGTCCAGATTTCCACAGGCGCGCAGTTCTTAGTAAAACGCTTTGTTCATGGGGTCTACGTGTAGTTTTAGGCACAGATAAAGGGTGGGGAAAATTATTGATAGTGGTTTCAGCTAGATGAGTGTTTTCTTGTGAAAGTTTGTCAAGAAGAGGATTATAGATTGAAGTTCAGACAAGCACTTCTCATGAAAATAACGATAGATCTAAAATAGGCTAGCAACGTTTTTTTTCGGTAGGAATGAGGTTGCAGAGAAGAGAAAAATCATCACCTACTAAGCTACGAATTCGCTTTTAAACACTATCAAGGTAAGATAGGGTGCTCAGATCAGCCCCTGTTTAGATATGGCAACAATACTTTATTCTATTATGTACTTGCCTTTTATACAGGTAGAGAGTTGCATCGGCAGTGAGATATCTACTGGAGCGGTAGACTGATCTAATAATTTTTCTACCAACCTTGGCAACGGATTTAATACATGTCTTCCATTTCAGATTAGGATTGAAGTTCAGAACCAGAAGTTTGTCAAGACATGAACCTTCCCCAAGACGAGAGCCATTCATTTCAATGTATGGAGGACGGGGGCAACGCGTTGATGATGGAAAGATAAAAGTTTGGTTTTTGATGCATAAAATATTAACCAACCACTTTTTCCCCCATTGCACCACGTGCTCAAGATCAGAGGGAAGAGAATCAAAGAGATCTTGTTCATTTACGGCCTTTTCTGGACAGTTAGTGTATGTGTTTATGCTTTAATATATGCATCACGCATGCATATATACATGAGTATAAGCATTATTATCAATAACTAATATTACAAAACGAAACACTGTTTACTGTAAATCTGAATTAATGTACAAGCTTATTAGTATAGTTATTTATGAAAAATGACAGTCACCCAGCTGATGAATTGCAAATTGCATGAATTGTGCTGATCAAACCTCTGTGATGTTTTAAAAGGTCTGTAATCATTGGAAATTAAAAAAAAAGTTACAGATCGTTCAGATCAATACTTTGGCTTAGAAAAATTACAATTTCAAATGAAAAGAATTTTTTTTTTCTTCGTGGATTCATTTCTCTTCTTCCAGGTCAGACAACTTCTTGTCAGCAAGTTTTTGAAATGATTTCCAAGACACAAAAGAATTATTGATATTTATGAATAATTTGTGGTGAAAAAGAAATAAAATAGTTATTCGATATAATTTTTAGCAAACTAAGACAGAAGTCTTATTGGAATCTTGTCTGTGTATATTTATAAAAAGAAAAAAATAAGTAATTCTTACCTGGTTGACTTGGCGGCTTATCTGCAAGGAAGAAAATAAAAGTAAAAATTATTTGGAGAAGAAATGGTTGGTTTAGTAATAAGGACTATGCATTACATAACCGATTTTATTTTGTTCAATTAATACAGTTTCATAGTATTTAACTCGTGAGCACACGTGATACGGCATAATCACATCAACACAACTGAAGTTAAGCAACAGTGAGCATGATCAGTACTACAATGGGTGATTTGTTTGGGAATTCCAGGTCCTGTACATGCTTTCCATTTATCTTGACACATTTCCACTCGTCCTGGATTCAAGCAATGGAGAGGTGAGGTTGGTGATAGCACAACCCTTACATTTACATGTGCAGCTATCCTTACTCTTAATCTATCGTCTTTCGAAAGTGAACAGAGGCGATGATGATACATAATAATTAAGGAAAGCCAGAAAACGGCACTGTAGTATGTAATATTAAGTGATTTTATGTAGAAGGTGATTAGATAATTTTTGGTTGGTTGTTTTTTTTACGGTATATCAACCCTTTTCATGTTATTTAATACCGAATCCAGTGATTTTGAAGAACATTTTTTAATAGAATATATTTGTTTTTTTTCAAGTCGGCTTCTATTTAACCCATAGTTGGAACCCTAACAGCTACTACCACTCCGAGTCATAGTGGACCTGTGAGCAATGGCAATTAAAGGGTGGCTCCACACTCGCCAAAGCTCGCAAGCTGGGGGCCTCACTATCGGATATAGTTTAAGGTCATATCTAGAACCACGTAAGGAGGTGGTAATAAAAAAAGAAAGAACGTAATAATAATGTCATAAGTATAGCGGATGGTTTGTAGAGGGTGTCGCATAAATCACTTTACCATTTTAAAATAAACTGTTTTTTTTGTTGTTGTTAATGAGTGTACTTTATTAATTATTTTTGATTGCATGGGGCCTCACCGTCGGATATAGTTATAGGTCATATCTAGGACCGATAGTTTTTGGATATATTGTATTGAGTTTAAAGATTTTTGTAAAATGTGATACAAAATTTTGTGTAGAATGAGATTGAAGATTTTTTGTAGAATATAATTGCAAATTCGTCTTATTTGGATTCTTTGAAGATCTATTCTAATCTTAAGTGTTACTTTTACAACTGAACTCGGGAATTTTTCCAATAGAACACGTTCCTTATAATTTCGATGCAATCTCCGACGATGATTGGAGATCTTTATTTAAAATATGATTAGAGGTTCATTGTTAAATGCGATTGGAGATTTTCACTCTGGAAAGTGGTTAGAGAATATTGTAGAATTTAATTAGAAGATTTATTGTGGAATGTGACTAATAGTTTGTAGAATAAAACTTCTTGATTAACTTAATTTGATTACGTATTTTTTGCAATACTTGATCGGGGAGGTTTAAGTAGATTAATGATTAATGATACTCATCGCTAATTACGAATATCATTAATCATATTCTACTTAAACATCACCGGTCAAGTATTGCAAAAAATATTTAATCAAATGTATACCGTGATTAGATATTTCTTGTGGGATAATATGTAATTTTATGTAGATTGTAATTAGATATTTTTTGTAGAATGATATGTAATTTTATTACATTATTTTATTGGTATTTTATTATGATTAGATATTGCTTGTGGGAGGGTATGTAAACTGTGATATATGTAATTTTATGTAAAATGCGATGAAATATTTCTAGTGGGATAGTATGTGATTTTATGTAAAATGTGGTTAGATATCTTTGTGGATGTGATTGAACATGGTTTTTGTAGAGCTTGATTGGAAAATTTTGTAAAATCGATTCTAGATTTTGTGAGATTGTGATTGAATATTTATTATTCTTATTTCGAAAGTGATCGGGTTTCCTTTATAAAATGTGATAAGAAAACTTCATCGAGAATATGATTGAAAATATTTTTCTAGAATGTGATTACAGATTCGCCTTCTGAACGTGGTTGGGTATTTTTGTTTTTGCTAGAATGGGATTGCAGAGTATTGCACAATTACATTATAATAGTCCTTATCTCTAAATTCCACTTCATTGTAAACGTCCCTATTCAGCTTCATATGTAAAACTCATCATAAAAAAATGTAAAGTTTATATGTAAAACTCATCATATATCTGATAAGCATTTCATAATATTTTCCAACAACGGAATGGCGTTTTATACAAAGTATGAGATTTAAACTTCATGCTAATTGAATTTTGCATCACACTCTACAAATATTCATATATATATATATATATATATATATATATATATATATATATATATATATATATATACATATATATATATATATATGAATATATATATGTATATATATATATATATATATATATATATTCATCCATAGTTTTGAGCCCTTCAGGGGCATAGGCCATCCATAACTTTGTAGATGCTTTTGTAGCGAGGAGTTCTTTTTTGCGGGGTGAGGGTGCTGGCCCCAAGCCCAACCTTCCCAGAAGGTACATATAGCGCCTACCGTTCCCAACGGTCACCCATCTGGTACTGGCCAAGCTCAACGTTGTTTAAATTCGGTGATCTGGCGAGAACTGGTCTGTCGACGTGATTGTGCTGTACCCCCCCACACACAATGGAATCTTAGTTTGCACCAGAGTTGAAAATAGAAGTAAAAAAAAAAATAACTTACCAATAACCAAAAGGTAGACATATTTGATAATAGTTTCTCTGGAGCTAACCTGACATTCATACACGCCGTTGTGTTTGCACTGGACATTCATGATTTGGAGATTCCATTCGTGTGCATCAGGTACACGATGTACCCGATAGTTATTATCATCAACAAATACTTCATCCGATACTGTAATCGGATTGGGATCTGACGCCTTGCGCCACACCACCTGAAAAAGAAAAAAAAAACATATATATATAAATAAATAATGAGTGAATGACAAAAGTCTATATTTCAAATTTCATGATATTGACCATCTTATAATTTATTCCTTTACTTCACTTGACATTCATAATTCTTTGACAGTGTCTGTTTCGTAGTACAGAATGATTCACTTAATTATTATATCAATCAGTGAATCTATTTTGCCCTAAACCCCCCCCCCCAAATAGCAACAATCAATCCACCAAAACATAATAAAATGCGTTAGGACATGATTAAAAAATCCAAAAATAGGAAAAGAAGCTGCAAATACCTTATAGTTTTCTTACATTACGCCATTAAACTTATATATATATATATATATATATATATATATATATATATATATATATATATATAAATTTGTTTATATACAAAATAAAAGGAGATATACGTTGTTTTTCAGCCTTCCAAATGTATTCATTTATATCCCTAATTATTATTTTCAATTAATGTGCCATGCTTCAAATGCAGGTAATATTTCATTAATTCATTTTGCGCGACTGACACGATACCCTGCTGATTAATGTTTGTGTTTTGTGGTAGAATGCAAAAATTTATATATACGCAATATGTTTCACGAACGTTTTCGATTTTGCGTTGAATCATCAGTAGGGATAAAGGTAAATGAATATATAAGTTGGAGAAAATAAATAAAATTAAAAGATCGCTACGAAATAGACGCTTTGATTTAGTAAGACACCGGGAGAAATTTTAATCCTGTAATAGAAAAATAAATGTAAAGAAAATATATAAACAATTTAAATTCTGCGATGGCTGAATCAAAAAAAAATTATAACGCTAAGCATTTTAAAATCTTATTACTGGTTTAATAAGTAATATTATTTATTGTATGTGATTGTACTTTTATCGAAACAGTAGTTTTGTTTTTGTAACCAACGTAATTTTGTTTACTTAAAATTAATTAAAATAGTATATATAAGATCTAGTGTAAATGTAATTTTTAGCGATTCTGTGATATTTTAATTGTTACGCTCCTGAGCGAGTTACCTGCCCTTTGTTTATATTCAAGTCACCCTATTTGGGTCGTAGTTTTTATTATTAATTTATTTAGCATTTGAATGTTTTAATAAAATATCTAATGATAATTTTAAGTGCATAACGGTTATCCATGGACAGGTGCGCCCAGCATGCTCAGACTTTTAACAGGGTTCGAACTCGTCTCAGCGCGATAGGTAACCTGATACCCTACCACCAGACCACGGTACCTCGTCAACTTTTGTTTTTGCACGATTTTTATCGCTTTTAAATGTGAATGTAAATGTCTATTGTTTATTTTTCATTAGCGATTCTGTAGTATTTTTATTCTTACACTCTCTAAGCATTTTAAGGGAGTTACCTGCCCTTCGTTTACATCCAAGTCTCACCTATTAAGGGCGTATTTTTTGTTAATATTTTTTTTTATTATTAAACATTTGAATATTTTATATTTTAACTCCCTCAAAACGCTCAGAGAGTGTAACAATAAAAAAAATGTGGCAACAATAGTTCATGCCTGACCAAATGATGACTCTGTGGAGATACCGGATATTGGCAGATGTAAGTAGTTTTCTATCACCTTCCTTTTCCAGTTTATTTAAGAATTGATTACAGTCCTTTGTGATTTCTAAGTGACTTGGTTCAGTAATGCTAACCGATTGCCAACTCTTTGATTCGTTATTCCAAAAGCATCCTATTAAGAGATTATCAATTGTCTCTAGAAAGATAATAAGATCAGTAGAAATGGTAATGAGCATATTCCGTCTGCATAACACACATTCTATAATCTATATATTAATACTATAGCGCGTGTGTTATTTTCTGTGCCATGCTTACGCCCGGGTCGTTTAATTCTCACGTACTTCCATTTCTTGTCATAAATCATTTTATCAAGAATTCTTCATAAGTTTTGGTTTCGGTTTCGATTACAGCTGAAAGAACTCAAGTTATATATATATATACATATATTTTTTTCATAAGTTTTTATTTCGGTTTCGATTCAAGCTAATGCACCCAAGTCATATAGATATTTTTTTTTATTTTTGAAATCGCAACTTTATAATTTATAAAAATCGATAGAACATTAAGTCTGTAATAATATATACGAAATCTGCGAGAATTAAAATATGGTTAAGCGTACTTTTTGACCGGGCTTTGCCGGGTATTCGTGCTAGCTTAAATAAATACTTTTGCAGTTGTAACAATAAAAAAAAACTACAATAATATCAGAGCGTCTCCATTTATGCTGAACATCTCCAGAATGCCAACATCAATATATTACATATGAATGAGTCCCCTGTGGAATTTTCACAGGTCCCGTTTGTATCTATATGAATAAAACAGTAGATGTATGATTGTGTCTTTATGTGTGTAAATATATAATCGATAACCTCGTAAACTATTGATCACATAACCATGCATAAACAGGAAATAATAAACATACTCGAAGAATAATTTGTAAGGAGTAAAATGTTTGGATGAAGGAATAACGCTCCAGAAGTCGGCAAGTTGCAATGCAAAATATTTATTTCAACTTGCGGACACATTTGTATTCATTTGTGCATGTGTAAAAATAAACCATAGATAAAGGTGATTTAATTTGAAAACTTTATCTATCTATCTATCTATCTATCTATCTATCTATCTATCTATCTATCTGTTGGGTTAGCTCAAATCCTGGTGAAAAGTAATAAACGGTGCAGTTTTAGACTTTAACATATGTAAATTTGAGTTCTGCACCATGTAAAAAAAGAATTGACTAAATCCATCATTTAACCCCCCTCCAATGTAGCCACAAAATTCCCCAAGACCTTAACATATTTAAATTTAAGTTCAGAACTATGCAAACCTGCTAAACAGACATACACAGAAAAATTTGGACAAATATGGTAAAATAATCCCCCAAGATGGAGTGTTTTTATTAGCCCTAAAAGAGCCCCTGGGACACACCCAAGAGTTATCGGGAAGTATAGACAAACAAAATTATATAGAAATAAGTTAGCTACAACTTTTCAGAAGGTTTTATAAAAATCCAAGGCATCAATTTTTTTTAATAAGCACAAAAGTGTAAATTTGAACTATTTTAACCCGAAAAAGGCACCCCCTAGGTAACCCTAGCTGACAGAAGAATAGGCCCTAGACAACCGGACTTTTCCTCGAAAATCAGTTCTGTTACTTTTTTTACTCCTATCCTCTTCAATGTTTGTGCAAAATTCCAAGGCGTAGTTATTGAGAAAAGTGCGGACAGACGAACGGATAAACGGATAGGGGTGAATTAACAGGTTCACCCTCTTTTTGTCGGGGGGACCAAAAAAACTTTTGAAATCAGTACTATATATTAGGTGCAATATACTACTCAATAGGGAATTAGCTTTGTAATAATAAATACGAAACCTGCACGAATTAAAATATATTTAAGCGTATTTTACGACTAGCAAGGCTTGGCGCCTCCCACTGCTTGTCATTAAGAAAGCTTTGTTTTATTTGCACACATGATGTTATATTGTTATATTGTTATATCAATTGACGGGTGTTTTGACAGCTGTGCATTGTAGCATTCTTTTCCCAACTCTCATCATTATCCTTTTCTCGTGTCGTCTTGATTGTCTCCCGTTTAGAATTATGAAGTACTTGTGTTCGTCGCGATGTAATTTTCTTATTGTCGAACAAGTAGAGTTTGATGATATCACAAAGTATTGCCTCGTTGTCTCCACAATGTGGAGATGAGGTTTAAATTCTCATTATCTGGCAAACGTCTTATTGTAAACATTACGATTGTTATTTCAATCGCGAGTGTACAGACATCATTACTTATATGCGTGTTGTTCAATTTGTTCGAAAATAAATATAAACTATGTATTAGGTCGGTTCAAAAGTGTTTGCCCCTTTGTAGAAGGAACATTTTAAACAATTTCAATTTATTTCATGCAGGTAGTTATCATTCAGATTCACCACCACGTTTTTTCTTTTAGATCAGTGCTTTCCAACCAGGGTTCCGCGGAACCTTGGAGTGCCGCCTGTACAGTCCAGGAGTTCCGCAATTTCTCAAATCGAACAAAGAACAAATAAACAGAATGTTAAGTCCAATTTTGAGCATCTATTTTAGTAATAGATGAATATTTAAAAAAATATTGTTTAAATATACTAAAATTTTACACAATTAAACTTTGACAAAATGAATTTGTCTTGCCATTATTAGTTTTGCGTTTATATATTCTTAATATACAGTCACAAGAGTATTTTCTTTTCATTTTTTTTTCAATCCTTTTTTTGTTTTGGCATATTGCAACTAAATTATTGCATAGGGGTTCCATGAGCCAGTGGAATGTTTCTATACGATTCCGCTCGAACAAAAAGGTTAAAAAACACTGTTTTAGATCATTAATATTTTTCTGCAATATTCGCACTAATTTTGGCCTGAAAAATGAGATTTAATCAACAGAAAAGGAGTAATCTTCCATCATGATAATACTTTTTCTCACACAGCACTGGTGATCAAAGATCTGGGATTTTTTGTGTGTTGTCTTTCGGCGGTCAGAGCCCTCCCAGGTCACTGCGGCAAGCGGCCTCCAGTTGGGACGGTATACGCGGCGTCGAATCAATAGACCGCTGCACCGTTTCGCTGTACCTCTTTACACAGACAAGCATGTGGCGTAAGCTATTGGATTCACTGCCTCTCATAGCGGTATAACCGGGGATCTGAGGTTCGTCTGGTACAGACTTCAGCCAGTTATCCAGCGCCGACTTGAACGATTCTGTTTTGCAGTTCGTGATCTCTCTGATGTTACGTGGTAGGCAATTGAAGAGCGTAGGACCCCGGGAATTTAAACTCGATTCCCTGAGCCGTCGGATCCAGTTGTCCCTGGATGATTTACTTTGGAAGCTTTCCCTCCATTTACTATTTTGATCAACACATAAATTATAGACTTTTCTTAATGTCTGATTGACATACATTTGCCCTAAAAAGACAGCATAACCTCATAGAAAAGACAACATGATTCCATTTCCGTATGATAAAAACCGGTTGTCTTTATTGTTGCAGACCATCTATTACTTGGCTAATTCTGTATAAATCCCAAAAGCGATAAAATATTTTATCATGTCTAAAAGTGACACAATGTTCAACGAGCGAGATCGGAGATGCGCCACTGTACAACTCATGCTTTCTTGCGATCCAGGTTATGAAACATGATTATTGCCAGCGCCATCAAAATGCACATCCCGACGTTTATAAGCTCAACGCATTAGACGACACTTAGGAGGGGGGGCTGAGGCTGAAAGCCCAAGGTCGATGAAACCGCCAGGAAAACCCTGACCAAAGAGTTCATCGAAAAGGTTAAGGCAATCATTGATGGAACTCCCCAGCGGCCTATTCTCCTGTCCTAGCTGCTTCAGATTATCACTTATTTAGAAGATTATAAAACGATTTAAATTGGCTTTGGATAACATGACAAGATGAGATTTAACATGAAATTAAATACGTATTTTACAACAAAACCTTAAGAATTTTACATAGCATTACGTAGCATTTATAACATCTATGACAGATGGAATCAAGTTATAGAGAACAAAAGTCATTATTGTTATGAACAAAAAATTTGAAAACCACACAACTTTTAATTTTCAAGACGAAATTTAAAATTGGCAAAAACTTTATGCACCGTGGTTTATAAAACGTGCGGGGGTGAGATCCGGTAAGTGTAAATTTCGTTCAAAATCATAACTTCTATTCATGTAACAATCTAAAAATATGCCCACATAATATTGAACGGAAATAAAGCAGAACCGTTGAGTTTTTTTTTTTAATTGAAACTTGACGGACATTTATAAATAGATTCAAGTTTGTATTATTCGGATTCTTCGGATCACTGTTCTCATTTCGAGTGTTATTTTCACAACGTTTCGGTTGATATAATCTCCGACCTTCTTCAGGTTTATCTTGACGAACTCTGGAATCTTTCTTTCGATCTCGGAAAGCTAACGAAATTTCGAACGGAACGCTTTATTTTATCCACGGAGGTATCATGTTCTCGTTCCGTCAATCATGACCGGATAGAAGTTTTTAGTAATTCGCAACTGTTTTTAGAGCATCGCTCGCACTGGAGATAGAACGCTCTAATTTCAAAATTTAATTACGAATTAGCTTTTACCAAGTAATTTATCGGTGGGGGAGATACTCAAAATTCAGTCATAAGGTGCATAAGACTTTTACCCGATCATTGCTGGTGAAATGAGAACATGCTACCCCCGTGAACTAAATAAAAGGTTCCGTTTGAAGATCCATGCAGATTCCTAGTTCGACAGAAAGATTCCCGAGTTCGATAAAATACACATAAAAAAAGGCCGAAGGTTACTGTTGTAGTAATTTTTCTAATGCACTCACCTCCAAAAGACAGAAAGTCTGTTTTGTTTGCTATCAATACACAGGGGCTGGGAGAGGAAGAAAAAGAAGAAGAAGAAGAAGAAGAAGAAGAAGAAGAAGAAGCGGTAGGCGTGGTTGGTTCCGGGATTAACCGCGAGAATTCCCGAGATTTGAGAGGAATAAAAGACCGAACTCAGACGGATAGGCGACTGTGCTTTTGCTTTTGTTTTACACAGGAATTACCACTTACCAAGGCCCGGAGGCCACTCCAGGATAAGGGTTAATGGGTATACATTAGTCACTGTGATTATTGCGTAGTAAACATAAGTAGTTGGACTTTTGTAAATTGGATTATTAGGGTGACGGTTCATCAAGAACTTGTTTACGTTGGACTTGCTTAAGCAGAGAAAACGGTGAGAGGATAGGAAAGTCCCTCCTTGAAGGAAGTTCCGGCTGAAAGTGAGAAAGAAAATGAGGCTGAAGGACCCAACGGTTTTCAGTTACATCGACGGAAACATTTTGAAAATAACATCAAAGATGAGAACAGTAGGCAAATAGTATGAATAATCAATCCTCATCTAAAAAAAAAACAGATTCCAGTTTACTAATACAAAAATATAGTTGAGATGCAGGAAAGAATTGTGTTATTAAATCATTCACCCGTGACATTTCTTGGATTCCGTATCAGAAATGCATAGTTGAACGAAAACTTAATGTCCTTTCGATACACTGCTTATGCCTTGTATTGCTATGATTCGATACTTCAAAAGACGACATCAGTTTGAAACAACGCTACAATACTAAAGTAATTGGTACAGATCAATTTGGCAACTTTTTATCATTATTCTGCGGGGAAATTTATTGACTTAGTTTTATAGGTAAATCCCAAGTTAGCAATATAGTTCCACGTCCAACAATATTACTTTTACGGCTACAACGTTTGGAAATACAGGGTGAGTCACGGGAAACGGATATTTTTTAGAACGCTCCTTGCACTCCTTGAGTTTGGGATAGGGAGTGATGAAGGTAGTCTTTAAACTTGCATAAGGGGCTGTTTAGTTTTTTGTTATTTATTAAAAACATCCGTTTCCTATGATCACCGTTTATAAACATCTACATAGATGAAATATTTTAGGACGACACTAAACTTCATCGAGTGGCGAGAATCAAATTTGAGAATTTTGAAAAGTTTAGACTGGCAGTGTTTGACTAGGTCTCAAAAATATGTCGCAAGAAAGGATTCATATACATAACTTTCGTGCTGATAATAAAAGCCCGACTTGGCATAAAAAATAAACTTACAGTAGAACCCCGGAATACGGTGTCTCTAGAACACGTTTGTTTCAGGTTATGATGTAGAATACGATGTTTTTCGGACCCCTGGTTACGGTGTTTATCCCCCTCACGGTGTTATTTATAATGCTATTTCTTATACACATGTGTATTATATACTATACTGTTACTAATTTTTAATGCCGTATCCCGAGGTCCTACCGTATATCAAGATGACCGGATTCGCAATTATAAAAATCTAAATGGGTTGATATGTCATTTATAAAAATAAATGTATTACATTATTAAACAGGTTTACATCTATCTGCGTGTGTGAGTTTTGATATGCGTAACTTTTAGTCCATTGATATCATTAAATCGTTATTTTATAATTTAACTCGCGTGTAGTCTCGATGTTGTCCAGGGTTTAATGAGGATTAACAAATGTTCCATCCTCTCCTACTTTTATTGTCATTGAAATCAGTAAAATCGCCCATTTTTTAATCAAATCGATTAATTGCCTGCTCTAGTAAGGGACCGTCCCCAACTGTAATGTACCAGCAGGAAACTTCATGTCTCTTTGCAGTGACTTAGCCCACAGTACATTGTAGTCTAAATGCACTGTAGAGAATCTACTGTTAATTTTATACACTTATTTGTAAATAATAGCTCGCTTAAAGTTCAAAATGCAAACGCCAGTTATTATGCGCTAAACAGTATACGCTCATTTGGAACGCGCCCCTATCTTATCAAAGAACCAACTTTCGATTTTTTGAAATTGTTTTTACATAATCACTTGAATTAAAGTCAAACGTTCAAAAGTCAAGCATCATAGTTCACTTGTGATCCTAAAAGAAATATTAATTTCCACATCGCTCTTGTCGTATAAAATAACCAACAGTTGATTTTTAAGGCTATGCCTTTCTGTTTGTACGGTTATAAAAATTGCACTTGCGATGTTAGGTTGTGTAAAAGTGCTAACTTTCGTCAAAATCGGACTTCCTTCTTAAATTTTTCGATTATCGATTTTCGCTACTTATCGGACGCATTCCGATACAAAATCTACGTAAGGACACTCCCAGATGCATCACGTACCTTTCGTGTAAAATTAAAATGGAACTCATACACGCACGCACATAAAGACAAAGTTCATTTTATATATCAGTCGAGATATATAGCAAGGGCTGATATCCTCTCCATGTTCACCCCACCTTCGTCAAAGGCACCTACGCTATATAGATCATGTACACTGCATGGACAATGGGCGAATCCCAAAAGACATTCTCTATGGTAAACTTACTACTGACAAAAGAAAAATTGATCGACATCATCTCCGCTATGCCGACGTATGCAAACGTGACATGAAAGCATATTGGCCCTACCAGCTGGGAGCCCAAAGTTCGAGCATCTGAAAACAAACGGTAACCAAAGGCCTGACCACTGGGAAAAGGTCCATCTCAGAAAGAGCAGGGACCAAAAGGTTATTCAGGAAAGCCAGTCAACAACATCCAATAGACCACCAACACAACGCACAGACCTTCACCTGCGATGTCTGCAACCAACAATGTAGATTGAAAATAGGCTCATTCAGTCACAGAAGACGGTATTCAACAACAACCTCTACAAGCGCAAACCCATAGTTTTCTAGACTGACGGATGGCAACAAGAGACAGAGATAGTAATTGGATATTATGTTTCTGAATTTTTCTGATAAGGATTTTGTATAATCAAGATTATTAATACTACTGTTATTATCATGAGTGTTATTCGCACAGCAGATCAAGAACATAAATAATAAGCGCCCCGTAAAACTCACAGAGGGTCTACTTTGTATCATGCTTGTTTACTAGTAAAATCGAAAAATAGTGTTACATAGCATGATCCGGGCTATACCAAGTAAATAAAGCAGTTAATAACGAAACGATTTCTCTGGTCAATTTTTTTTATTCTGATTGCATGTATTTACTAATATATAAACTGTTTCCCAATCGATTAGTCAGGAAAAGCAAATTTGCTCACCGCGTTTGTATCGAATTTAGTAGTGGACATTTTTCTCTTTCTAATATTTACATAAATGCATTAGATTTCTCTCATTAATCAAATTGGTAAACGTTGTGCACTAAAACGATTTCTTTCGTATTTTATACGCTCTTTTAATTGGCTGATATTTACAAATATCTTCCCACTATCACTCCCAGACTAGTCTACCTCTCCATATATATGTATAACTTTACGCTAGTCGTATATTTAATGCATTTCTTAAGTGAGAAACATTCTCTCTATTAACATACCTCCCTCTCTTTCATATACACACACACATGTATATTAGGTTTACAAGATCCTTGCGAAAGTTTTAATTTTGATCTCAAATGATGTATTTTTAAGTAAGTTTCCGTTATAATATTTTATACTCTATACATTATTTCAAAGAGCATTTTCCGCTCCACCAAAACCTTTAAATTACAATCTTTTTAAAAACAGTTATGTCTTCTCTTCAGAATGTTGATTACAAAACGGAAAAAAAGCAAATTCGACAATTTTCTTATTTCAATTCAAGCTAAGCAGAAAAGCTGCTGAAGCAGTTCGCGATATCAACGAAGCTCTTGGCCCAGGAACCACTACTGAATACATAACACAATGGTGGTTTAAGAAATTTCGTGGCAGCGACGATAGTCTTGAAGATGATAAGCGTAGTGGTCGGCAATTGGATGCTGACACCGACAAGTTAAGAGTCTTAATAATAAATATTAAATCTGCATGAATTAAAACAGTATTGCATCTGGGCAACGCCTAGCGGCCTGCTAGTATGTATGTATATATATATATATATATATATATATATATATATATATATATATATATATATATATATATATATACTAGAAGGCCGCTATGAATTAAAACAGTATTACATCTGAGCAACGCCTAGCGGCCTGCTAGTATATATATATATATATATATATATATATATATATATATATATATATATATATATATATATATATATATATATATATACTAGCAGGCCGCTAGGCGTTGCCCAGATGTAATACTGTTTTAATTCAATTTAATATAGATATATATATTAAATTCAATTTAATATATATATATATATATATATATATATATATATATATATATATATATATATATATATATATAACGTCGTAGATAATGTTAATGTGGGACATTAATTTACGTAATGACGACCACAACGCATATCTTAATTTTATGTTTAATTCATTTGAATTTTACTTTCTTTCGCGTTTTTAGTCAAGGAAAATTATACACAACTTTACATCTCCTCTGAAGAGATGATACACATCAAAATTTTATAAGATAAGGAGTTATAATATTTCAAATGCATTCTTTGTCTTACACAGAATAATAAAAATCTTTTGATTTGAAATTTAACCATTTCACGTCGTAAATTTTTAAATTTATTGAACGACTAAAAAATATCTGAACATTTTCTACAGGTGTAACTTACGTGCCATAGATATACTTCCTGCTCAGCAGATGTAATATACTGTATATGCAATACATTATATTACCTTACAATACGCGTATTAAAAAATAGTAAGATATATCATCATATATATCTATACACACATACGTATATATATATATATTTTTGACAACATGCGAAGAACTGCTCAAATAATAATGATACAAGAAATCAATGGCAAGCAGCTGTTGCGATGATGCAAATTTATTTGCAAATGTTATTGAAAGAGGTGGAGAGTACTGGAAACCTGGGGAGACTCGTCAGCTTCCAGGGAACACCACAGGCTGTTTTCAGGGTAAGATCTCTGAAGACATGTGTGAAGATCCTTGTGAGCCAATAATAATAATAATAATAATAATAATAATAATAATATAGAATTTTTTAACAAGTAAGTCATTACTTTTCAAGGCACAAGGGCCACTCGGAGATAATGTTTAATAAATGTACGGTGGTCACCGGGGCAACATCGTTAATGGTGAAAATTGAGTATAATTTATTATTGAAGAGGTGGACTTAATAATGACTTATTTACATTGAATTTGAAAACAACCATATTTTAGTCAGCCGGAAAGCCCGCCAGCGGAACAGAATTTTACTGGCGAGCAGTTCTAGGATAGAAGCTTTGTTCATGGAATTTGCGTTTAGACTTAAGCACAGATAGAAAGTATGAAAAACTGTTGATTGCGGTTGTAGATGGAGGAGTATTTTTATGAAACTGTGAAAAGATTGTGCCTAGACTGAAGCTTCGATGAGCATTTTCCATGAAAATAACAATAACTTTTGCTTAATACATAATCAATCATCCTTAATATATATATATATATATAATAAATTCCACAGCCAAATAACGTCGCAGCCCATAATAGCCATGACAGTCAATGATCAACGATGCTTGCCTCGCATGCAACAGGCTCGGGTTTCGAATCCTGCGTTCGGATGTGTCTAACTGATGAACCCAAATAAGAGCGAAACTCGAGTCTTGGATTTCAGGTTCGTTGACTGTCATGGCTCTTGTGGGCTGCGGGTTATTTATAATAAATTCCACAGCCAAATAACGTCGCAGCCCACAAGAGCCATGACAGTCAACGAACCGGAAATTCAAGACTCGAGTTTCGCCCTTATTTGGGTTCATCAGTTAGACACATCCGAACGCAGGATTCGAATATATATATATATATATATATATATATATATATATATATATATATATATATATGTGTGTGTGTGTGTGTGTGTGTGTGTGTGTATTTATGTGCGTGTGCGTGCGTATGTGTGTGTATTAAAATCTTGACTGTATTCAAGCCTCCGTGTTCTTCTCTCAACATTTAAACCACAATTATTACGCATATATATATATATTATGTATAATAATCAACACTTAAAGCAAGCATTTATACACATGACTTCAGTATTTCTAATTAGAATATTATCCTACAGACGAGGCGCAGGCCTTACACGAAGTCTAACGGGTTGAATTTCACATGGCATCTCCTGAAACTACCGATCTTAATACCTACTCGAAATTTCATGTGTATAGTAGAAGCCCGGGATACGCTGGCCCTAGGATATTTTTTTTCAGGTACCAATGCCGATTTCGGTCCCTGCTTACGGTATTTGTCTCGCCTTACGCTGTTGTTTATAATATTATTTGATTATATACAAGTGCATTATATAATGTACTGTATTTTGTTACTACTTTTAATGCAGTATCCCAGGGTTTTACCGTATCATATTTTGAATTGAAAACCATGTTTAATTTAAGAAAAGTTTCCGATGGGTACCTATTCTGTACAAGTCCTGAAGGTGAGAAAAGTTTTTTTGGTGGGTAGCTGTTCTGTACAAGACTCGGATTTTAATATTTTGTAGGCAAAAAGATCCTTTTTCGTGTGGACACAAAAAAATTATATACGGGAATACTAAAAGATTCAATATTTTTATGGAGCAATTCTGGTTTCTGATTGGTTGATAGCAGAACGTGGCTCAATTTGATTGGTCAGTTCCTATCGAGAGTGATTATAAGTAGCACCTTCAATTTTTTTAATCATATCCTTTATTATATACAAAATATTGCAACAATATATACATTTATTAGTCGGCCATTACTTGATGGCGTTAGGTTTTTCAGGCATATCCTCATGCGTGAGAGGGAGTAGAGCTGTCACATATTGGAAGGTGTCGATCATAACACCCTTTCCTGCTTTAACAGAGTATAGACGACTTCGCAATCTAGAGACTCTTTCTCACAGAAGAGGTGTTGCTAGTCGTTTTTTTCTGCCATCATCATTGTAGGAGGTACTCAAATGAGATTAAATTTCTAGATCCTCCACGTAGGACATTCCTGGCAAGAACTCGTCTCACTACCACAACTGCTGGGTGGTGACGTTGGCCAAATGATAAACGACGCTGACTGATAGCATCGATGTGCGAAGTTCGTTCCACAAAAAACGCTTTCACTTAGGGATGTTGGCAACCTTCACGTGATTCTTCTGGTAAGTACCCGATCTATTTCTAGAAGTATTTCTAACTAGAAAGATATTAAGGAAACGAATGCAAAATAATCATCTGATTGATACGAAACTAAGGGATGAAATCATCATCGTTATCATCATCTTCGTCATCATTTTCATCATCATCATCAGCAGCAGCATCAACAACAGCAATTGCAAAAAAGCGTTTCTTTCTGCACACGTGTACTTAACAAATAGAAGTCATGGTTTGATAGAGTTCAAAACCGGCTTCGAAACCTAGTAAGTGATGCTCTTTTCTCCTCCCACAGAAGAGACGTTGCGAGCTTGTCTTTGCTCCATCGTTACTTCAATGGCTAGTGCTCGTGTGCGCTCGAGTCTATGGTCCCACACTCTTTAACAATTTTCACAAAAAATACCCGACTAGCTACAACCACTCTCAACAATTTTCCCCACTCTCTATCTGTGCCTAAATTTAAACGCCAATTCCGTGAACAAAGCTTCTTTTCTAAAACTACCCGCCTGTGGAACACTGTTCCATTGACCTGGTTTCCGGCCGATTACAATAGAGTAGTCTTCAAGTTCAGTCTAAAAAAGTTCGTGTTGTGCTGTCCCCTTGAATAACATAATATATATCTTCTACCCCATCTACACCATAAACGATGGCGACACTACCACTTTACATTCATTAAATCGAGTGTCCTTCGGACCTTGATAAGTGGTGGTTATCTCCCTTGTAAAATAAAAAACGTAAAAAGAATTTCATCTTCAAAACTTTAACATTAGCACGTGAATGATCTACAACACGATTGAAATCATATATCAGTAAATACCTGTCATAACACTTCTCGAATTTTGTGATGACCCATACTCAAACGTTCATCTATTTTAAATCCTCTTATGATATTTTCCATGCGTCGCCGAACTGACAATCTGTCCATCTTTATCACCTTTAATCCTCGTGCGGATTTTAACCTTGATAAGTGTTGGTACACTAGCAAAATATCAGCGTATTTAACAAATGCTACGTTTTGCCCTTTTTAAAGAGGTGAATCACTGTTATATAATTACAAGTTTTTTTCTCTCTCTCTCTCTCTCTCTCTCTCTCTGTCTTTATAGCGCGTGTCAACTCGAAGAACGCAAAAGAGGAGGGTCGTTTTCGGTTCGTTTTCTTGGGAGCAGGAACGCGATGTAATAAATTATTGTGATCAAGCGAAGAAAAAGGAAAGTAAAATTTTCTTTCCGCCTGAAACAATAAATGGCGCACACTTATGCCCTGACTTCATTGCCGTGTAATTTGCGCCCGCAAATACACTCGGTCGATACTTAGCGACTAAATAGAGATGCCGCGGCGAGACGTGTTTGGAGGGCTGAACATTTTCGCGTTTAAACAAGTAACAACCTATCATTGTAGAACAACAGAAACCGCACAAAGTATATTGCTGCACTGATTCTCCAGCGGAATCGGTAAGAGGCAACAACGAAAAGAACGCTGAAGACAACTCTTAGGTTTCGCAATCCAGACAGATCGATATTCAGTGCACCACAAGATAGACAAATTCCTAATTGAAAACACACATAAGAGGTCAGTGCTGCTTGCTCAAGTAATAGGACCCAAATACTTGAATGTGATGAGCAAAAGGTTGGTAAAAAATATACACACATTTTATATATAAATTAAAAAGAACATATATATATATATATATATATATATATATATATATAATATATATATATATATATATATATTACGCACACACATATATTACGCACACACACATACACACATACATATGTAAAACTAAAAATAATTTTTTATAGTAAGGGAAACCTATCTGGATGAAAAAGCTTAAGAGCAGGAAACTAAAAGAGGAGTATCTCTTATTGACTTGATACCGCAATAAAGTTCCTATGTAACATGTATCTCCCCTCTCTTTCTCTTCTCTCTCTCTCTCTCTACACACACACACACACACACACACACACACACACACACACACACACACACACACACACATATATATATATATATATATATATGAATGGAAATGTATAAAAAAGAATGCGAAAAGTAAAAAAAAAAGCTTATAACTTTTTTTATTCGTTTTCAATTGGTGACGGGCAGGAATACAAAATAATATTATGAAAAAAAATTAAAAAACATTTTTACAGGTACATAATTTTCGACCGATCCTTCAGTCTTCATCGGTGTAGTGAAAGTAATAGCTTACTATATATATATATACTAGCAAAAATATCCGTCGTTTACTGGGTTCACAAACAGCCTACAGAAAATTGATTCTGAGTTATGAAAGTATGATAGGTTAGGAAAAGGAAGGGTTGTAAACAAATAGCTTCGAATTTGGGGGTATCAAAACCAAAGCAAAATATGATGAAAGTAAAAATAAAATAGATAGACCCCATAATTTATTATACCATACCTGTTCACACTGAAACACTTATCACAATATTGTGTGGATCTATATTAAAGAACCTTGTTAAACTTTGTGACATATTTCATAGAATAATATACATATATATATATATATATATATATATATATATATATATATATATATATATATATATATATATATATATATATCTTAGCCCATGTTAAAATTAGCTCGGTTAAAATTGCTTGCACGAAGGAAACGCGAGTTTTCAAAAGTGGTTTATTTGACAAAAACCTCCAATCCTTATGAAGTCATTACATTTTTTTATACCCCTCTCTCTTTTTATATCCTTTTAACTGTGAGTTTGTTTTTAAATAGGCGTAACCACATATCAAGGCTAGAGATCACTCGAGGATAAGGGTTAAAAGTGTACAGCAGTCAATTGGACAATATAGTAATCGAATTAGATGTTATTTATATATTCTGTGCTGATCATAGTGGACTATTACGCTTTTCTGCTTTATAGATAGCTTCATTAGCTGAAAATGTTTATAAACACCGTAAAAAAACGGAAGGGGGAGTAGAAATATTGTAAAAAAAAATAAGAGCCGAGGATCAAATATGTATTGCGATATGGATGAAAGTAGGAGACATTAAATGTGTAAAAGATGTATGAGTTATGTGTAAATTGCAAACTACAGCCAGTTAGGACAATTAAAATAGATTAAAAGAAACAAGTGAAGCATGCATTGTCCCCGTGAGTGCACATGAACGAAGCATAAAAAGTGAAAGTTCAACATTTGCCCCCTCTCCCATTTAGCCCCAAAAGTCCTCAGTGGACGTCAAATCCTAGTGAAAATGAACAAACGGTGCACTTTTCAGCATTAACATATGTAAATTTGAGTTCTGCACCATACAAAAAAAAAAAAAAAAAAAAAAGAAATGACTAAATCCATTATATGCCCCCCACTTTCATTCAGCCCCAAAATTCCACTAGACCTTAACATATTAAAATCTGAGTTCAGAACCATGCAAAACTGCTAAATAGACATACACAGAATATTTTTGGACAAATATGGTAAAATAGTCCCCAATAATGGAATGTTTTTATTAACCCTAAAAGAGCCCCTGGGGTACACCCAGGAGTTATCGCCAGGTATAGACAAACAAAATTAGATAGAAATCAGTTAGTTACCACTTTTCCCGGAAAATCCGTTCTGTTACTGTTTTTACTCATATCATGTTTAATGTTTGTGCAAAATTTCAAAAAAATTCCAAGTTGTAGTTATTGAGATAAGTGCGGAAAGACGAACGGACGGACAAGGGTGAATTTACAGGTCCATCCTCCTTTTGTCGGGGGACCAAAAAACAAAAACCCAAAAAAACAAACAAACTAACAAACAAGAAAAACAAAAACAAAATCAAATAAAAAACCAAAGTCGTACCATAACCAACAAATACTTTACTATTTTATGTGATTAGAGGAAAAAAAAGCTCAGCGTAATTGATATTAGTTCATTCAGCGTTATACTACTCCTCCGCCTATTCCTCCTGTTACTACTACTACTACTACTACTATACTATTATCTTCTACACACACATTTATATCATTAAATTATATATTATGTATATATGTCTGTTTCAGATTTTATTCAAATGATATGCACTGCATGTAGTATTATGCAAATATACTTATGGCAAGTGTACTACACAGAGGCGTTTGTGTTAAATGCGTTAAGAGTAACATGCCAGAAATTGAAATTCAACTATTCCTTGTATAAGTACATGTTATTTTTATATAAGGCTCCTACTGTTTTAAAACTATTAGATATTATTACCTATTTAAAACGTCCCCACAAATACACGCCCACACTTGTACTTAGATTATAAACTACTAACATTTCAGCCCGGCGTTGCCCGGGTGTTTAGAGGTGTATGCTGAGCAAAAAAAACAAAAACAAAAAAAAACAGGTCAATTTTTTAAACTTCGACCCCTATTATGCCCCCTTAATGTTTATTATTTTGGGCTCAAATCAAGTTATTAATTTAGACCAATGTCCAAGAGACCTATATCTAAAATTTCAAGTGTGTAGACCCAAAATTGTCGGAGGAGTTTCGTAGACTTCTCAAAGGTAAAATCGTTGAACAGCCAAATTTCTGGCCGAAAACTGATAGCATAGATTTTCTCAAATCTCAGTACCCCGTATATCAAATTTCGAGTATGTAGACTAAAAATTGACAGAGTTATTGCGTAGGGAAATGTACACAGACACACAGACAGACACACAGAGACACGTTCACTTTTATAGATATATAGATTATTTTCCTTCCTGTATAAAACAACCCTTTTTACCAGTCTCATCGGTCCCTAGATTATAGTTTTCCCTAACACATAAAACGTTTGGCTTTCATTGGCTATATAAACCAATGGCGCTTTCTTTCCTTACGCTATACGGTAATTAAATTTCCATCATATTTCTCTGCCAATTTCTGTCGGCTTTTCATTCAAATGTAGTTCAATCAGTTTATAGTGATGTCTATTATGCACACTACCTTTAGATTTACCTTAGGGTAGCTATGCACAGTAAGGTTTATTATATACTAGCATTTCAGCCCGGCGTTGCCCGGGAATTTGGAGGTATATGCTGACCAAAAAAAAAAAAGCGGTCAACTTTTAAAAATTTAACCCCTATTATGACCCCTTAACATGTATTGTTTTGGGCTCAAATCAAATTATTAAGTTAGATCCATGTCCAAGGAACATATATCTAAAATTTCAAGTGTTTAGACCCAAAATTGTCGGAGGAGTTTGGAAGAGTTCTCAAAGGTCAAATCGTTGAACTTTGACCCTTTAACAGCTATATTTTTGGCCGAAAACGAATCACAACGATTTTCACTAATCTCAGTACCATGTATATCAAATTTCGAGTCTGTAGACTAAAAATTGACAGAGTTATTGCGTAGGGAAATGTACACACACAGACACGTTCACTTTTATAGATATACTAGCATGAGTGGCCGGCGTTGCCCTGGTGTCTGGATGTACAGTAGCTATCCTAAATAAAGTTTATACATGTCTACAGATTATTCTGTTTACAGTAGCAATCCTAAATAAAGTTTATATATGTCTACATATTATATTATATATACAATAGCTATCCTAAATAAAGTTTATATATGTCTACATATTATATTATATATACAGTAGCTAGCCTAAATAAAGTTTATATATGTCTACATATTATATATACAGTAGCTAGCCTAAATAAAGTTTATATATGTCTACATATTATATTATATATACAGTAGCTAGCCTAAATAAAGTTTATATATGTCTACATATTATATATACAGTAGCTAGCCTAAATAAAGTTTATATATGTCTACATATTATATTATATATACAGTAGCTAGCCTAAATAAAGTTTATATATGTCTACATATTATATATACAGTAGCTAGCCTAAATAAAGTTTATATATGTCTACATATTATATATACAGTAGCTAGCCTAAATAAAGTTTATATATGTCTACATATTATATTATATATACAGTAGCTAGCCTAAATAAAGTATATATTTATATGTCTACAGATTACTCTGTGTACAATAGCTATCCTATGCCTACAGTTTCCTCGTGTATATATAGTTATAGAAAATAAGTGTATATATAGTTATAGAAAATAAGTTTATTCAGTTTACAATGTATTTTATGCGTAAAGAAGACATTTAAAGTTTTAAAGTTTTAAATTCCTAGTTTAAAAAATCTACAGATTGTAGGCAAGTAGGATTTTCCATTCAACTACTAATACGTTCTTTATCCTCATTTTTTAAATAGTATTTTCTCATATTCACGTATCATTTGCTTTTGTAAATAAATAGCATTGCAAATCATATCTATTTCTAAATTTTAAGAACGTTTCGCTCATGGATTAAAAAAAAAGATGCGCCTTTTCTCTATTTATTATATGAAGAAAATGCGATCGAAAAATATACATGGAATAGTTTCGTATATGCGTGTGCGCCATCGTTTGAAATTCAGTCTTACAGAGATTGTTGTCGATACAAGAATAGCATAATTCAACAGAAAAAGCAAACGTTATTCTTGCTATGAGTCAACAATCATTGGTTGTTTTGAAGTCGAAAGTTACACGATTACTTATCCATTTGCTTGGTATCGTATTCCATTCTGAAAGTCTTTTCTGGTATTTCTTGTATTGCTTAGTTACAGCGCCACACGGAAATGATGCTGTAAATATATCTTACACTAAGTAAACGACATCACGAAACGAGATTGAAGGTTTACCTAAAGACAAAGGAACACAGAAACACACGAGAAATGCCAAACCGTAAAGTCAGTCTCTGTACGTGCGTCCTCGCGTCTCTATAAAAGGTTTTGTCGGTCAGGCGGACCCTGTATTACGTCTACTTTAGTATTGGGTCAGCACTTGTCAAGGCCAGGAATTACGCAAGCTTAAGGATTAATGGGACGGAATGATTATCGGTCGATAAATGAGGAACACTGTGTATACTGACATCAATTAGGGGTATGGGCTGATAACTTACTAAACGCTGATACTTCCTCTGCTCTATCGTTATTCTCATTCAAGTGCTCGTTTGAACTCCAATCTCTGGTCCATCCTTGCCAAACTATCACAAAAAACACTCAACTAGCTACAACCACTATCAACAATTTTCCCCACTTTCTGTCTGTGCCTAAATCTAAACGCATATCCCATGAACAAAGTTTATTTCCTACAAGTACCTGCCTGTGGAACACTGTTCTACTGACCTGCTTCCCGGCAGAGTACAATATATTAGCCTTAATGTCCAATGTAAATAATTTCTTGTTGAGCTGTCCCCTTGAATAATTAAAATTCTACCCAATCTACACCATTAACGATTACTACACTATCACTTTAAATTACATGCGCTCTTATCCTCGAGTGACCTTCGGGCCTTGATAAGTGGTGATTTCTTTGCAAAAAAAACAAAAACAAAAAAAACCCGGGTCATTTTGGAATAAAAAGTTGTTTACAAGCTGATAAAATTGTAATCAACATGGAAGCAGCTTTGTAGTAATGTGTTTTACAGGCGGGAATCCATTGCAACAAGCTCTATCTAAATTCTGCCTGACGCGAAGGACATGATTGTACCTATTTACAATGCCTCCCCACGGGACAGAGTTAGACATCAGGGTCGTTTTTAAACGTGGAGAAAAAGTACAAAAATAAAAAAATTGTCTCAGTCGTGAAGGATTTCTCCTCCACTGAAAGAGAACGAGAAATGGAAGTGCCGCATCTGAAGAACAGATGGTATTTATTTGCTCCCCCACCGAGCAAATTAGGCACAAGGCCAATTTTTAATGTGAGGAGTGAAGGGAGGGGGAAGGGAAAAAGGGGACCAGCTCCCGAGAGGTGGGAAATGGGAGCTGGTTAAAGGTCAGGCATGTGGGGTTGCCCCCACATCTGGTCTTTGCTAGTCATAGATAGTCATAGCTTGCAGTATCTGCCGGAACAGATATTACACTTTGATCTTGGCCAAAAGGCCGCGAAGGACATGATTGTAGAAGGGAAGCTATTCTTCCCTTGTAGTAGCAAAATTAAGAATAGTAGACATTTGACGTTGGGTTTACTTTCGGCAACCTCGTAACTTTCGCTTCCATTATTTTGTCCTTTAGTCCTCACATTCCACAGGAGATTTTATGAAAAAGAGTGAAGATTGCTTTTATCTTGGTTGGGATCTATCCAACTGACGCTTATCTTTGGCTATTTTTTGACCCTGAAGTAGTATTGTAAAACTCGTTTATATCAAGTGGTTTCCTGTATTGTCTAGAGCTATTTCCATTAAAAAAAATATGAGTTCCTTCTGTGAATGTCACACAAAGTGAAACCAAAGATTGGAGTTTTAAATAGCTTTTTATCGTAAGACACGGAGATTGAATTGTCACATTCTTTATTTTTAGATACGTCCAAGCATGAGAACGGGTTTTCTATACAAATGAGTCGCTACTTGTCAAGGCCACGCGCCATTAAAGGATAAGGCTTAAATTATATGGATACACTTTCTGTTGAATTATGATCAATATTATGAGATGATTAAAAATTATAGATACAACGGATAAAATTTGATGACTTAGGAGAACGGTTTATATCTGGAATTGTAGCTGACTATCCTGTGTCTCACAGCGGTGAACTCTCTCGGAAACGTTTTCCACAAATAGGAAGTTTCTGGAAAACAACCCTGTTGAATTCTCTTTTAAGTTAGACATCCGGAAGAATAAAAGAACATTTTTGTAGAGGTGATGGAAAATCGGTCTGTCGTCGGTCTGTCATCAATCCGCCACGCTTAATTAAGAAATACTATTTTTAAATATATTTTCATTGGTCTGCCACACATATATTTAAAGTGTAATTTCGTCGATGTGCGGTTCGCTTTATCGGCCCGTCTTGTTTCGGTTTTAAATAACTCCGTCATGTGTCACACTGCAAATCTATATCTCATGTACGAATATTATTACATTTACATTATTTAGACTAATATTTTTTTTTATCTTGGACGTTAGTTACACAACATCTCGACTGATGCTATTTTTGATTTTCTTCCGGTACATTTTTTCAAATTAAAAAAAAAATGGTTATCTTCGAAAAGATCCAGTTGAAGAATTAAAATTATCTTCCTACGATTTGGATTATGCGAATTACTGTTTTAATCTTGGCTACAATTTCCACAACGTTTCGATCCATCTGAACGCCGAACTTCTTCAGGGGTATATTGTCGAACTCGGGAATCTTTCTTTTCAAACTCGTGAATCTGTACGCAATTAAGAACGGAACTCTATATTTGATGCGTATCCATTTGCTTTGTATCGTATTCCATTCTGAAAGTCTTTTCTGGTATTTCTTGTATTGTTTAGATACAGCGCCACACGGAAACGATGCTGGAAATATATTTTAGAATAAGTAAACGACATCACGAAACGAGATTCTAGGTTTACCTAAAGAAAAAGAAACACTGAACCACACGTGCTTTAATTCCGTCAGCCAATACCGGGGAAAAAGTCGTAAGTAATTCGCAATAGTATTCTGTGTATCACCAGAACTGAGGATTGTGCCTTTAACCGCCATAAAGTATCACTTAAATGAATATTACATGTACTTTATCCGTTACGTCATGATTTATTGTCTGAGAGCATGCTACTCAGCCTGGATTAAATCAGGGATAATTTCTGTCCTGATTCACGAGTTCGACAGAAATATATTCCTAAGCCCGAAAATATGCTTCTGAAGAAGGTCGGAATATATATATAGCTATATGTATATATATATATAAAGCTATATATATATATATATATATATATATATATATATATATATATACATATATATATAGCTATATATATATATAGCTATATATATATATAGCTATATATATATATACATAGCCATATATATCTATATATATAAAGCTATATATATATAGCTATATATATATCTATATATATCTCTATATATAAAGCTATATATATATATGTATATAGCTATATATATATGTATATAGCTATATATATGTATATAGCTATATATATATAGCTATATATATGTATATAGCTATATATATAGCTATATATATAGCTATATATATAGCTATATATGTATATAGCTATATATATGTATATAGCTATATATATATAGCTATATATATGTATATAGCTATATATGTATATAGCTATATATATATAGCTATATATATGTATAGCTATATATGTATATAGCTATATATGTATATAGCTATATATGTATATAGCTATATATATAGCTATATATATGTATAGCTATATATGTATACAGCTATATATATATAGCTATATATATGTATATAGCTATATATATGTATATAGCTATATATGTATATAGCTATATATATATATATGTATATATAGCTATACATTTATATATAGCTATATATGTATATATAGCTATATATGTATATATAGCTATATATGTATATATAGCTATATATGTATATATAGCTGTATATGTATATAGCAATATATGTATATAGCTATATATATAGCTATATATGTATATATATATAGCTATATATGTATATAGCTATATATAGCTATATATGTATATATATAGCTATATATGTGTATAGCTATATATATATAGCTATATATATAGAGTTATATATAGAGAGCTATATATATATAGATATATATATGTATATAGCTATATATATATGTATATAGCTATATATGTATATAGCTATATATGTATATAGCTATATATGTATATATATATATATATATATATATATATATATAGCTCATTTGCAATTATCTAAAAAAAAAAAAACGAAATATATTTTTCAATATGACTTTCGTCGTTAATCACGCAGAATCAATAGAAATATTTAAAAGAATATACTTGGTTGCTTTTAATTATTTCTGGTTTATAATATTTTCACGGTTTACCTATGTTATAACCTAATAAAGCTATGGTTCCTAACAATTAATTTAATTTGTGTTGGAGACATGACCGAATTTACGCCTGTAAAACTAATTTCGAAGCAAGCGCCATGCACGTCTTGAGATGGAATGCTGCTGACACATCTAGTGATGTCTAGCTCACAGCAATCCTTCCTGTATTGACAGAGTATAAAATCGATTCCGCCATTTTGGTTTTGTAGATCTCTTCTATTCTATAATCCTCTTCCTTAAAGAAAAGATGGAACTACTCTTTCTCTACTCTATCCACATTTCCATGAAAGATGCTCGACTGTGCTCTGATTTTTTATCCTTCTTTGTAAGACATCTACCATAGAAATGTGTCAAGTAAATCTAATAAAAATAAATTGCCTTTTTTTTTCATTGTGTGTGCCTAGCTTCATGCGGATTTTCTAGTAGCAGTTTATTTCAAAGCACAACTGCCCATGGAACACGTTACCGCAGGACCAATTCCAGGCAGGTTATAACATGAACTTCTTCAAATTCAATGTCAATTAATACATTAAATATCATACCTCCATAATTTTTTTCTTTCCATCATTTTCAAACCATATATTTCCATATTAAATCTGATTTAACGGCCGGTCTATCTAGTTCATTTTTACTTTGTAACCTTTCCGGGAACCAACACGTTGTCATCTTAGTCGCAAAGCAGACAAAGAATAATTAAAAAGTACATCTTTTCGTGCAACAGCGACATTTATATTCTCATTCTCCCGCTACGCGTGACTTCTCATTACGGCTATGGCGTCTCTCACATGATCGCCCCTAAAATGTGCTATATCACCTTTCTATAGTCTTTTTCATTACAGTGATGTCACTTCACATTTCGTACTCATTTGCATACGTATGTTCGCGCTCTGTTATACTTATGCTCGAGTGGGTTTTAATCTTGATAAATAGTGACCCAATAGTAAAACATACTCGTGCTACTTATTTAAAAGCGTAGTTATCAATATTATATCTTAATCCCAACATCATCAGGGACACTGTAGTACTCTGCTAGTTTTATGCCAAGTCATCTGGCGCCCTATCGTGTTGAGGGAAATGTACTTGGACCATCCTTAATTTCGTTCCTTAAAGTAGGCACCTCACTCATTAGTCCACATACCGCTGTATAGTACAACAAGTGTATAAAAATGGGAGTGAACCTCCTCCCCCGAAGTAGCAATAGTAATTTTAATCTCTTTATCAGGACTCGAATGACCCCCCCCCCCAACAAAAAAAAAACGCGAATGAAGAAAAATAAAAAAAAAGAAAACAAAACAACACACTCAATTTAGGACATTTCCAAAATAAACTCTATGAACTCTGTTTGTGCAATCATGTGCGCGATTTGGGAATCAAACCTTCTTGAATTAAGGATGATAATTTTAATCTATTTTTCAGCCCTCGTCACGGATGCATAAACAAACATCACTGAGGACCTCTCCAAAATTGATTCAATCACCTCTGTTTGATGTAATGCTGTGCGCAATCTAGGATTGGTGACCTTCTGGAATTAGAAATAATCATTTTAATCTCTTTCCTAGTCCTCGCAAGGAATGAAAAAACTGACAAAACTATGTACAACACACGGTAAAGTAAAAGATTAAGAGTGGTTGCTCAAGACGTTCATAGATTTACAAAAAGTTACTACAAAATTATAACATATTTTATATGTATATATATATATATATATATATATATATATATATATATATATCATAGCTTTACAAGAAGTTACTACAAAATTATAACATTTTATTTATATATATATATATCATAGGTTTACAAGAAGTTACTACAAAATTATAACATATTTTATATATATATATATATCATAGCTTTACAAGAAGTTACTACAAAATTATAACATATTTTATATATATATATATATATATATATATATTATTTTTAAAATATAATCCACTGACACGTGTTTCGTCGTTTACGACTCATCAGAGTGGCTGAATCTAGCGAGAGTCGAAATCAGGACCCCATGGTAAGAAATCTAAACCGTTACCCCTCGTTCACCTGCTGACTGTTCGGATACATCGCGATTTACGTAGTTATCGTTTGTTTTTGTTTTTGCGATACGTCTTGAATGCATTCAATTATTTACAAAAGTGCATTTTTACCTAAATGCGAGTTGGGAATAATTTTCTCTTTAACCAATTTGATACCCCCACATGGCGAGCGATATATATATATATATATATATATATATATATATATATATATATATATATATATATATATATATATATATATATTGTTTTTAAAATAAAATTATCCACTGACACGTGTTTCGTCGTCTCCGACTCATCAGAGTGTCTGAATCTAGTGAGGTTCGAAATCGGGACCCCACGGCAATGAGCCAAACGTCCTTATCCGCTGGTCCATTTCACCGACTGTTTTGATATATTGCGATTTACTTATATTTAATTTTCGTCGTCTACGACTCAGAGTGGCTGAATCTAGAGAGATTTGAAAATGAATAACGAACATATATAATTTACACTTTTCGCATGAATTTTTTACACACAGGTATTCAATTATTATTATAAATAATTATATCAGCCCCTTAAAAAAAAACTCATTTCTTATCGTTGAGCACTTTCTGCTGAATTAGGTCGGTCAATTTAACTCTTATGCATATATCATCGTATAATGATTAGACCACTCTGACTGACGTAAAAAAATATTTCAAAATAAAAGGTTTAATTTCAACGTTATTTCTCGCGGTTAACGGTAGCCGAATGGATACGGTGTTGCTAATCAAGCCAGAGCTAGTGTGTGTCGCCGTGTTCGAATCTTTCGACTGGTGTTAATCGTGACATGCTGCACTGAAGATTCTTGAAGGGATGAAACAGTAGTGTCGGTGGATATTTAATTATTATAGTAAATAAGTTCTGTATTCTTTATGGAATAATAAATTTGTCGTAATATGTTTAATTTACCGAATTTAATTCCAAATTTTTTGTTATACTATTGCTCTATCTCGTATATTGAGCTTTTTATCTGATTGCGGTTGTGTCATAAATATTGATTCTAATATTTATATTTATATATACAATATTATAGAATCTGTAATCTGTAAATATTTCACAATTTTAGTTGATTATATATATATATATATATATATATATATATATATATATATATATATATATATACTTATCTCACGCCAGGAAAGTCCTTACCATCGAAAAAAAGGCACTAAAATGCATAACACTATTCTTCTTTATGACACCAATTAGAACACTTTAACTTCAGCCAAAAGAAAAGAAAAATATTTTGCTTTGAGAAGAAGAATTAAACTTTGAAAAACGTCAATTAAAATAAATGTTATTTATTTTGACAAACACCTGCTAAGAATTTTTATAAGAAACACGAACGTGGTATGTTGAAATGTATTATCCATTACGAAGAATATATTCAGTCTTTTTTTTACTAGCTATGTTATGACTGCAAAAATGTACGGTTTGTTACGTGATATAGCACCAGCAGGTTTAAAGGTTTTATATCGAAGTTTTACTTGTTATAGCCTGTTGGTAAATATCCCAGAAAGTAATTGCTGGAAATATGCACGCTTATTTAATGTGCTTGATTAAAATATTTTGATTACTATTAACTAATTCTGGTTGAATTTATTAGTGTATCATATTTATTTAAGTATATTCAATTATTATCACAAGCGGGAAAGATCAAACTTCGGCCCCGAAAAAACTGCTACTTTGAACCGATTGCTATGCAACGCATCTAGTGGCGCTATACGTAAATAAGCAAAGCTAGCATACTAATTTATACCTCCAACATACCAATAATATCTACCCTCATAAACTAAACCCCTATTGATGACAGAGTTCGACATAATAGCTTATATAAATTACAATAAATGTACTTGAAGATCAGTCGAAATCTTATGAAAATAACAATCAAGATCAGAATACTAGCCCGAAAATTCTAAATAATCTAAATTATTAACCTCCATCTAAAAAAAATATGAATGAATTCCGTTATTTGCCATCCGTTGAAAACGCTAAGAGTTAGCTAACGTGGTATACAGAATAACGTTTATAAATAAAATAATATCTGTCCTTGGAGTGGATAAATTTTGGAAATTCCAAACCAAATATTTATCTACTAAAAAATCGTACAACAAACTAGTCCAAAGCTTGTAATCACACCGAACATATTTATAAAATTAAGATCCTTCCACTGGACTACTAAGTGGGATAGTAAAAATAGAAATTAAGTAAAAATCATAAAAAAAGAAACAAAACTTAATTTTTTTTTTTTTAATTACATTTTCACCCCAAACAAGGCACATCGCCACTTTGTTGTAGGGGGCTACTATCAGAGACATAAGCATCATGGGTACTGTGTAGGAAGTTAGGCAGAAAGATGTCGGCTCACGTTGCACTTGAACTTCTGCATGTCAGTACAGTCGGGGAAACATGTACCCGGAAGGGAATTCCAAAATCTAGCTGTTCTGGGGAAGAAACTACTGGAGTAAAAGGCCCTCTTGCATCTAGGGATCTCTACTGTGAAGGGGTGGGATTTAGCTGCTTGTCGAGTTTGTCTGGGGTATTTACGTCGAGGGGGCACAAGTGTTTGCAGTTCGTCAGAGCATTCATCGTTAAAGTACTTGTAGAACAGGCAGAGGGATGCAATATTTCGTCGATAGGTCAGAGGCCGAAGTTAAGCTGACAGTTCAGGACCTATGAGATTGGCGACACTCTTTTGAACCTTGTCTAGGAGCGAGAGACTAGTGGAAGGTGCACCAGCCCAAATATGACAACAATACTCCATACATGGGCGAATGGTGGCCTTATAGAGGTATAGGATACTTTCGGGCGTTAATAGCATTCTAGCACGGTAGAGAGAACCCATCTTCTTCGCAGCGGCAATGTTCTCAATGTAATTGTTCCAACTCATGTTTCCTGTGAACGTTAGGCCGAGGGGTTTAAAAGATGTGCTTTCAGATAAAGAGTCATTGGCCATTGCTATTGGCGGTAGGGAAGGTTTCTTGTAATTATTGAAGGAATCAAGTTTAGTCTTGGCAGCATTGAAGGTGACCATCCATTTTTGTCCCCATTTCACTACAGATCAGAGGTCTTCCTCTAGTATTTCTGCCATTTCTTTAGATATGTGTTCATTTGTTTTCCTGCCGTGTCTATTATAGAGCATGGTGTCGTCAGCATACATACCCATCTCACAGAATTTTGTCAGGGAAGTCATTTATGAATAGTAGGAATAACAGAGGTCCAAGGATAGACCCCTGAGGCACACCCGCATTTATATCATATTGTTTGGATGTACGAACGTCAAGAACAACCTGGATTTTTCTCTTATCTAAGAAGGATCTTATTATGTTATCTATTCTTCCAGTGATGCCGTATGATCTGATTTTCTTGAGAAGACTCTCATGCCATACCCTGTCAAAAGCCATAGATATATCTAGAGCTACCGCTCTACCCTCCCCCGCTTTGTCTAGTGACTGGTATATACGTTATGAGATTACAGTTAGGATGTCTGCTGTGGAATGGGCTTGCTAAATCCATAGTGTTGGTCAATCAGAAGTTTAGCATCTGTAAGGTGATGGACTAGAGCTTGGTTAATTATGGTCTCAAATATTTTGGCGAAAAGTGGGAGGAGGCTAATGCGGCGATAATTTACTGGGTCAGTTCTTTCGCCAGAATTCTTGAAAACTGGCATTACAGAAGCAGTTTTCAAGCAGTCTGGAAAGCAAGATTCATTAAGGCATTTGTTGTAAAGTTAGGAAAGAACTGGAGCTACTTCGGCCGCGCACTTTTTTAAAACACAGCCGGGATGAGATCAGGTCCACATGCTTTTGCAGTGTCAAGCTTTCTTATGATAGCATGCACCTGAGCAGGGGTGATTTTCAGATCGTCTAGTGTGGCGTCTGTCTGTAAAGGAAAATCAGGGAGGGGGTAGTTAGCAGAGTCCAGTATGGAGTTGGAGGCAAACCGTCTGACAAGCATGTTAGCCTTCTCAGTTGCTGAGCAAACAACCTCATGATTGTTGGATAGTGGGGGAATTCTTCATTGCCCATTATTTACTACGCTGTTGTAGATTTTCCAGAAGTCGCGGGTTTTTAATTTCTGTGCTTCGATGCGTTTTTGGGTGGTTTCAGTAAATTCTCTCTTAGCTGACGCTATTTCTTTCTGACAGTTACTTCTGGCTTCCATATACTTCTGCCTGTTTGAACTAGACTTATGGCGGTTAAATTTGCGGTACGCATGCTGCCTTGCGCTATGGCAGCTGCGCAAGTTGAAGTGAACCATTGGGGAGAGTTGGGTCTGCTATAGTATTTGCGTGTGGGAACATGTGCTTCAATTGCCGCTTTGAACCATTCAGTGGTCTCATTTGCGCAAAGTTCAGCAGGAAGTGAAAAGATATTTTGCCATAGAGCGCTCTTGGTTAGGTCCCTGATGGATTCCCAGTCAGCCTTTTTATAATATCTCGTTGTTTTGAGCAGTGGCTATTCAGTTTTGGCTCTAGAGTTTAGGGCGATTTCAACCATTACCACTGCATGATCGACGTTCCCAAGAGGGCTGTGGGCATTCGTTACACAGTCATCGGGAAGTGATGCATGTTGTTCTCGCTGGTCTGGGAAACGGGTTGGAAACGTAACCATCTGCGATAGGGAATGAGATATAGAGAAGTTACGTGTTGTGCACAAACTGAAGACTATAAGTCAGTGATTAAGAAAGATAACTACGATGACCGCCTTGTCGTGTACGAATGTTTATCTGCTATTCGTTTATTCAGTTAATTTATAAGTTTTTATTATCGGAAATTCTATTATTCAGAAAACCTTAATCTTTATCGCTAGTTAGGTCCCTGGATGAACAATTCTAATATTTATGACGCGTAAAATTTTCAGTTACTCCAGGAAGAACATTATAGTCAAAGATTCCGGTGTATGAACTGAACAAAAAAGTGATAAATTTGATACGTCTTCCCTCATCCTGAAATAATTAGAGTTTAGAAGACTGTATTCTACTGAAGCAATGATTCTGATCTCATGTGTAAACACTATACTGCTATGTAAGAATCCAATCTCAGCTTGTAACAAACAAAACTAGACATATTTTTAAATGTTTCGCAAAGAATTTCCTCGTTATTTCCGGAGTGTGGGTTAAGCTCAACTTGAAAGGTTTTCCGATTCCATTTGTCTGCTTTTAGACAATGCCAAATATCGATCCGAAAACCTCAGAAACCTTCAGAATTTTATTTGTTTTGACAGTTACAAAGACATAATTGTTTATGATGAGAATTTTTTCCCCAAACAGCATTTAGTTTGTTTTCTTTCATTTCTAAAGGAATTTCA
>NC_136485.1:55681887-55731887 GCF_053919585.1 Euprymna scolopes | reverse complement strand
AGAGTTATTGCGTAGGGAAATGTACACAGACACACACACATACGCTTTCACTTTTATAGATATATATAATATACAGCTGAGTGTGTGTGTGTGTGTGTGTGTGTGTGTGTGTGTGTGTCTGGTCACGAATACGCTCCTATATGGTTGACTATTTTAAAAGACTGATTACGTATAATGATAGAAGATGTATCGAGACACAGGAATGCGTATGTTTTATCTGGATGAAAGGTGGTTCATTAAAATTGTGGGGGTTGCGTTCGCGCCTGGTCCACAAAGTATGGAAATAAAAAATAAATAAAAAATGTTTACAAGTGTTTTTGATAGAGATGTACATAAGAATACTTTGATAAGTATGTTTTAACTTAAATAGTGATGGTATAATAAAATTGTGGGGTCTGCGTTCGCGCCTGGCCTCCATAGAATGGAAATAGGCAAAAACTTTAATAAAGACTTTACATATCTGTCTGCGTAAGTATACTTTGATAATTATGTTTCAGTTTGAAGAAATATGGTATAATAAAATTATGGGGTGTACGCTCGCGCCTGACCTCCATAGAATGGAAATATGTCACAAAGTTTAACAAGGTTTCTTTAATATAGATCCACAGAATATTGTGATAAGTGTTTCAGTGTGAACAGTTATGGTATAATAAATTATGGGGTTTATCTATTATATTTGTACTTTCATCATAATTTTCTTTCGTTTTGATACCCCTAAATTCGAAGCTATCTCTTTACAACCCTTCCTTTTCATAACCTCTCATACTTTCATAAATCAGAGTCCATTTTCTGTAGGCTGTTTTTGAACCCAGTCAACGGCAGGTACTTTTGCTAGTATATATATATATATATATATATATATATATATATATATATATATATATATATATAAATAAATCTGAGGTTATTGTTTTCCAGAGGTTACTAACCAATGAAGTGTACCGAGGTTAATACAAGAGTGCTCAATACCGAAGTGAAGCAGAGTATACTCTTTATTTGTTTTTACATTAGCGATAATATGTTACTACACAGATACGAGCATGTTTCGGTAATTTATGGTTGGTTGGTTGTTTTGTTTTACGGCATATCAACCTTTTTCAGGTTATTTAATGCCGAATCTGGTGATTTTGAAGAACGATTTTTTTAATATAGTATATTTGTTTTTTTTAAGTCGTATTCTATTTAACCCATAGTTGGGACCCTAACAGGTGCTACCACTCCGAGTCAGAGTGGACCTGGGAGCAATGGCAATTAAAGGGTGGCTCCACACTCCCTAAGGCCTGCAAGCTGGGGCCCTCACCATCGGATATAGTTTAAGGTCATATCCAGGACCTTCGGTAAGTTAGTTACCAGTAACTAGAATAGAAAGTTCAATGTAAGAGCATAATATTAATTTTACAAAATTTTCAGAAGGTTAGGCAAATTTCTGTACTGCCATTTCCAAATCTAGCGTGACAAGCTTATGGTTAAGAAATATTAAACTTTATTTAGTCTCTGGGATTTATCCGTTATTCTCGGAAAAAGCAACCGCACGTGTTTACTTTTAACTCGCAAGTTATTTATTTATTTATTACAAACTGTTTCAATGTTCGCAATGAGGTATGACATAAGAATTTTAAAATAATATTCAAGATAAAATTCTCACTATGTAAACAGTTACCACGGTTTAAAATAATTGATAACAGACATATAGATAAAACAATTTAATAAATTAGTATAATTTGTAAACTAACATAAAATGAGCTTAAACATTTTACAATTTAAATCCGTTAAAATTTATTCTAGACGACAGAGGTAAATAAAATAACAAATAAAATAACAAATAATAAAATAGATAAATAAAATAAAATAACAAATAGAATAAAATAACAAATAAATAAACATAAAATAAAAATAAATAAATAAATAAATAAAATTCTCCCTATGTAAACAGTTATTACGGTTTAAAATAATTAATAACAGACATATAGATAAAACAATTTAATAACTTAGTATAATTTGTTAACTAACATAAAATGAGCTTAAAGTGTTACAATTTAAATCCGTTAAAATTCATTCAAGACGACAGTAAAAAAAGTTAGTATCATTTAGAGTTTATACTTTCAAGGAAAACACATTAAAACTTATATTAAGAAATTGAAGGAGAAGCTGTGGATCTGGCTTTAGATTAAAATAATATACTTTGACTGCCTCATACGTCGAAAGACGCTAGACAATGTATCTAAATATACAAAAACTAATTCAAGTAATTAGCTACACTTCTAGTAAATAAATACGGATGCACAGTATTATATTCGTCTGCGTTCATATTTCACTTATATGAAGGAATTGGATTGCAAGGATTCATATCCCTTGTTCTATCCGCTCTCTTATTCATACGCTACTAGCGGTACCTGTGGAAATTCCTCAGTGGCATTTTTCTTATGTAATATATTGCTGCTAGGCATTTTGTTGACGTTCATCGTAAATGGAAACCCCGCGATATTATTGTAACCCTTTTATTAACACTATAAAGTATTTAAGCTAACCTTGTTAATACAGTGCCAGAATATATCTGGTTATTACAGTTTATCTCCAATATTCTTATAGGCGTCCGTCACATATTTCTATTGTATAGATTCCCGGCGCGAACGAAAACCTCGCGATATCATTATGTCATCTTTATACAAAACAGATACTATGCTTGGATTCTAGCCGGAAGACCAAGAAAATATATTTTAGTTTCAGGTCAGGCCCAAAAGCGATATAATTTTTTAAAATTTAATTTTTTTTTTACATTGCGTTATCGGTGATCGGGAGATTCTATTTATTAAACAACGAGGATAATTTAATGTTCGTAGTATTTTATCACCTAATATCCTCTTTTTCAATAAGTATGCTCTCCCGATCGAATAGTTCATAATCTGGAAATCGTGACACACGTACGTACCTCGGTATTAACATTTGGATTCCGCCTTCTAAACAACTTATTATTTCACAAAGACATTCCTCCGAACATCTAAGTATTAATATACTTGTGCGACGTCTAGAATTACAAAAAAAAAAGAAAAGATCATCATCGCAAACATTAATTAACGATAAACGAATTACCTCCCCTTATAGTCGCTCCTTACTAGTTAAAAATTAATAAAACTATTTCCTTTCTATACATTTTCAAAAAAAAACAACAAAAAAAACCATATGACCGTCTGTTTACCGTTTCCAATTCGCTATTTTGTTTTATAATTAAAAATGTCATTTGAGTAGGGTTTTCTTTATTATTCTTTTTAAAATTAAAATACAAAAATATGCGATTGAACTGACATCGGTTTTTTCATAATTTATATAAAAAATATTCAGAAAGAAAAACAAAACAATGCGTTGTGTGTTGGATTTTCATTAGAAAAAGATGTGCATTGTTTAAATCAATCCTGTTTAGCTTTGAAAAGTTAAAAAAAGAATTTGCTAAAAATTGTTTTAAATTCCTCGTTATTTGATTTCTTTTTTATTCATTTTATTTAGAATGTGTTTTAAAAAAAATCAACGACTGTGGAATTTCCATGGGTTCTGCTAGTCATTTATGATTTCCAAAATGGCGACCGATTTCCCCCCAAAGAATCTGTGATTTGTAATGTTTAAATTATTAGTTTTTCAGATTTGTCAAAAAATGTCAGTTTTTCAAATGTCATATTTAAAATGAAACCTGCTAACGCGTTTAGCCGTCTTTTGCTTTTTCAGATTTTTGAATCCAAACGGGAATTGGATAAAGATTCGGTCAGTTCGATTCGACAGAGAATCAATACTTTCACTGCTTTTGAATACATTAATACTTTCGGGATTCATCAGCTTTAAGGAATCACTTGATTTTGCGAAAATCTAAAAAGAATCCCCGTTGGAATAGCGACAATTGCTTCGTAAGAATTATTCTGTAATCCTTTTGTACAAAGCCTTTCACGGATTTATTTTAACCGTTTTCCATGAGATATTCCCGCGAGTATGTTCGATTTAGTAACACGTGCTATCCGCTTGTAATAGACGTGCGTAAGATGACAAACAGTTTAGCCTTGTAAATTATAATCGTCGAAGTTGATTTTTATAACTACAGACTTTTCAATAGCAAAGTTAAAGAAAAAAAAGTGAAAAACAATAGGATTTCACTTAACGATTGAAAAACTTGCATGTTTAGGGAAAAAGTAGGAGTTAGGTTGTTTGGAAAATTCAAGACAAAAATAGCCTTGCTATAAGAAGGATAATAAGAAAGAAATTCTTTTTCGTGCACACACACACACACACACACACACACACACATATATATATATGCGGACGCGCATATGACAGCAGCAGCAGACGCAACAGGCATGTATGCAAATGACTGTGCTATGAGCGAGGAAGAAGGATAGAAAAAGATTATAAAAAAACGTGGCCGGAGAGAGGACAGAAGCATACGTGTTATATACGTGTTCCGAGAGCGATACATGGTCAGACAACGACAGAGTACCACGTGTTTTACATTGGAGTACAAGAAGATTTTTGAACGAGAGACAAGGCATTATTCTGGAAGTACCTGCAAATAAATGTCTGTTGTTTTAATCGACAAAAAAGAAAAGAAAAAAAAACGATGGTTCGAATTCTTTTCTTACCTTTGCTTTTTTGCAACTATCTGCATACAACGTGCGGGTCCCGAGTATTGACAGGTAACGACTACATACATACATACATACATACATACATACATACATACATACATACATACATACATACATACATATTACAATAGAAAAATGCGAGCATGAAAAGTAATATTGTTAAGATTAAACATGCAAAAGAAAGCAACAAGATATTTTAGTAAAAAAAATATATAATAAATGTATAACTTGAAATACATACATACATACATATTAGAATTGAAATATTGCAGCATTAAAAGTTGATTTGTTGGAAATGGCAACCTTGCGTTTTTAAATTGAATTTAAAACAATCTTAATGCTGCAATATTTTAAGTTATAAATTTATTATATTTTTACGAGAATATCTTGTCCTTTTCTTTTCCATGTTTAATCTTGACAATATTACTTTTAATGCTCGCATTTTTCTATTGTAATCCGTAATTTTTCCAGTCTTTCAATAAATCCACTTGATCTTTATTTAATGTCAGTCGAATTTTTTTGCCCAATAAACATAACATAAACATATGTTATAACAATGTAGGGAACTCGTCTGCTTTCATTCTCTTTGTTTCACTTGTTATTTCTCTTTTCGCGAGAGCAGTGAATTAGTATCATCACTAGTCGCTTAAGCGATATGGTTTGTATAGAAATCATTCATAATAAACGTCGCTCACCTTACGAATTTTTTTTACGATTTGAACACCAGTACATTCATCATTACTTTTGTTTCACTGAACAAAAATTGAAAAATCTTTTTGCACAATATAGCTGAGACGGTGATCTATAATCTCTAATAATTGTTTGGAATTTGCTCGAAAAATGGGTGAAGCTTTAAAGCAGTTCTAAATGACCAAAACTGACACTTAACCATATATTCAAACACCGTGTTTAAATTATATATATATATATATATATATATATATATATATATATATATATATATATATATATATATAAGCGTTGGGACGATCTATCGGAATCGGGATTCAGAAAAATCGGACCTTTTTGGGGTATCAGAATCGGAAAATTTGAGCCTATTCTCCGATGCGAAACCCGATTCTTTAAATTATCTTTTTTTATTTGATTTTGGTTTAAGAAACATCTTCCACTGCTTGCAGTAATAATAAAATAATAAATATTTATTGATTTAAACTTCTAGTAAGACTAAAATCTCTAGATTAACCCCTCACAAGTGTGTTTTTATGTTTGAGAAAATATAGACACATCTAAGATGTGTTTTGACAGTAATCGGGACAAAATAACACTTTTATAGTTAAATATTTATAGATTTATAAAGAACTAGCATTGAAGCCCGTTTGGAGGTGTATGTTGAGAAAAAAAGCGGTCTATTTTTTAAATTTGACCCCTATTATGACCCCTTAATGTTTATTGTTTTGGGCTCAAATCAAGTTATTAAGTTAGATCCATGTAAAAGGAATCTATATCTAAAATTTCAAGTGTTTAGACGCAAAATTTTCGGAGGAGTTTGGAAGAGTTCTCAAAGGTCAAATCGTTGAACTTTGACCCCTTAACAGACAATTTTCTGGCGGAAAACCAAGCACAAACATTTTCACTAATCTTAGTACCCTGTATATCAAATTTCAAGTCTGTAGACTGAAAATTGACTGAGTTATTGCGTAGGGAAATGTATACAGACACACAGACAGACACACAGACACGTTCACTTTTATAGATATATAAATTTGAATCGGCATCAGTAATTGTATCGGAAACGGTAAAATATTGGAATCGTCCCATCACTATATATATATATATATATATATATATATATATATATATATATATATATATATATATATATATATTTACTTGCCTTCCCACGATGGCAGAGTGAGACACACTTTTTAATGAGGGGAAGGAACAAAAGAAAAATTGTGTCAGTCGTGAAGGATTTCTTCTCCACTAACCGAGAACAAAAAATTGATCTGTAGCATCAGAACAGATACACTTTGATTTTGCCCTGTGTTGAAACATTTTAGCAAGTTTAGCATGCAGCTCTTCAGAAGTGTACAAATCGAATCCGTAAGCATTCAGCTATAATGTATTTATAATATAAATAATAAAACAACGGTCCCAACGAATATCGCGTCTTCTTTATTATGTTTAGACGTCATCTTTTATATATTAGCAGCATCGCAAAAAAAAGAAAGAAAGAAAGAAAGAAAAGAAAAGCATATTGCCATTTGGAACGTAAGGGTCTTCTTTTTTGGGATCGTGTCTGTGAGGAGTTGAGCAGCGAGATGTCTGTTCACATTTCAATTTCCTCAAGTTAGTACTGAAAGAAAACAGGGAAGGAATTCTAAAGTCTAGCAGTCTGAAGAAAGAAACTATTGGAGTAGAACGTTTTCCTATGTTTAGGGACCTCATCAATAAAGGGGTTGGATTTTAAGGTTTGTCGAGATAGTCGAGGTTATGTATGTCAAAGGGGGGCACAAGAGTTCATCAGAACACATTTCATCAAATTACTTGTAAAACATTCACAGGGCTGCGACATCGCAACGATCGGACAGAGGTTGCACCCTTTCACTGGACCTTGTCTAAGAGTGAGAGATTAGTGGTAGATGTGGCAACAATACTCTATGCATGGGCGAATTGTGGCTTTGCAAACATATACAATCCTCTGGTGAGAGTAATTTTCTAGCACAGGAGAGGAAATCCACATTCTTAGCAGCAGCCTTGGCAATGACCTCAATATATTTGTTCCAATTCATGTTTCTTCTGAATGTTAGGCTAATAATTCATATACGTAGATAAAATAAAAATAAGACTTATTTGACTGTTTAGTCGAAATAACTAATAGTCAATAAGATATATTAAAAATGATATATATATATGTATATATATGTATGTATATATATATATGTATGTATAAGGTGAGAGATTAATAATTGTGAAATTATAAAGTTTAGACAGAGGGGAGCATAACGCAATCCGAGTTTTCATGTACGATCGTTTCGGAGACGATATCCTTTTATTCGTTATTTACAAATGAAAGCATCGAGAAATAATTACAATATTTCTGAATAACGTCTCCCCATCAGCATAAAAGGTTGGGTGGGGGAAAACACCAAAAGTTTTTAAACAAGCTTATCGAAGTAAATTTAGTTGTTGAAGGGATACACCCGGTCAATATGCAAGCCTCTTAGACCTTTTTCTCTCAACTTCCCCTGAGCTATGCTCATGTTCCGTTCATTCTCCTCTAGAATCCTCCGACCACTCCGTCGTATCAGTTAAGATAAAAACGAAATGTAAGAAGCCCCCAGACGTACCCCTCCACCGTACTGTATACCGATACTCTATGGCTGACTGGGATAGCTTCCGTACATTCATATCTGATTTACCTCTGCACTCCATGTTTAAAAAGGATGTGTCCTCTATAGTATCAGATCTGACCGAATGGTTAATTGTAGGCATAGACCAATTCATAACATCTAAAAAATTTCAACAAAAACCTAACAGCCAGCCATGGTTCTCCCCAGAATGTGCTGCTGCTATCGCGCACAGAAATCACTTTTTCCATAGCTACCAACGTAATAGATGCACTGAGACTAAAGCTGCTTTCAGGTCTGCCAGCAACCACTGTAAAAGAGTAATAAAAAATGCAAGAGAGCTATATGCCCAGTCTGTTAAATCCAAGGTAGCTGATCAGCGGCTTGGTTCCCACCAGTTTTGGCAAATAACAAATAAGATCCTGAACAGAAGTGTGCGTTCTATACCAACCATTATCAATGGACCAGATGTCATCTCGTCAGCGTCAGACAAGGCCAAACTATTTGCAAAGAACTTTGCAGCTAATTCTACCCTATGCGACGAAGGCCATCAACTCCCCATATTTCCTCCTATAACACAGAACACGCTAGGTAACATACAAATATCCGTGCATGAGGTCGCCAAGCTAATAAAGAACCTAGATTCCAGTAAAGCAACTGGCCCTGATGGCATCCCAATTATAGTGTTAAAAAAGCTTCAACCAGAACTTGCTCCCATACTTACGAAACTATTTAAGCGCTGCCTTAAGGAGAAGTGCTTTCCGACTTCCTGGAAGACCTCTTCAGTTTGCCCTATATTTAAGAATTCAGGTGATAAGTCATCTCCCTCTCAATACAGACCTATAAGTCTCCTGTGTGTTATGAGTAAGTTGCTGGAATCCATATTAAATAGAGGAATAGTCAACCACCTCGGCAGGAATAACCTTCTTAGTGATACACAATATGGTTTCCGCTCTGCAAGATCTACCGCAGATGTGCTGACGGTTATATCCCACAGGATAAGTGAATCTCTTGACAAAGGCTTCCTTTCTAGGGCAATTGCTCTTGACATATCAAAGGCCTTTGACAAGGTATGGCATAAGGGTCTACTTCACAAGATTTCCAGCTACGGTATAACGGGAACTTTTTTCTCAATCATTAAATCATTTCTCTCCGATAGGCTCATAAGAGTAGTGGTAGATGGACAAAAATCGGAGGCCTGCAATATAAATGCTGGAGTCCCTCAGGGGTCAATCCTGGGCCCAACTCTCTTCCTGATCTACATCAATGACCTCCCTAAACACATACTTAAATCATTCGTTGACATCTATGCTGATGACACGACCATCTACGGCAACACATCAAAGGCTGTAAATGACAAAGTTCTCTCTGATTCTCTCTCCTCTGATCTCGAGCGCGTGGTTCAGTGGGGGAAGATGAGGCTGGTTACCTTTAATGCATCCAAAACCAAACTCCTATCCTTACATCATCAACGCTCTGATCCGCAGCTGGCATCAATTGTGATGGATAGCTCTCGTCTGGATGAGGCTCCCTGTTTTGACAAGCTTCTGGGTTTGACCTTTACTCCTGATCTGAAATGGAACACGTACATCAAGTCTGCTGCCAAGGTCGCTGGAAAGATGGTGGGATCCTTCTACCGCTCCAGAAGATATCTCACTACTGATGCAATTCTCTATCTATATAAAAGCCAAGTACGTCCAAGGATGGAATACTGTTGCCACATCTGGGCAGGAGCTGCTAAAAACAGCCTATCCTGCCTTGACAGAGTACAAAATAGACTTCGTGGCTTAGTGGGGGATGCCCTTTTCTCTACCCTGCAACCTCTCTCCTACAGAAGAGACGTTGCGAGCCTGTCCTTGTTTTATCGTTATTTCCATGGCAGATGCTCGTCTGAACTCCAATCTCTGGTCCCCCCTCGCCAATCTTTCACGAAAAACACCCGTCTAGCTGAATCCACTGTGAAAAATTTCCCCCACTCTATATCTGTGCCTAAATCAAAACGCGGATTCCATGAACAAAGCTTCTTTCTTAGAACTGCACGCCTGTGGAACTCTGTTCCGTCTGCCTGCTTCCCTCCGGACTACAACTTGGATGTCTTCAAGTCCAATGTTAACAAATTCCTAATGAACCGCCCCCTTAAGTAAACACTTCAGCAAATCTCCTCACTAACTTAATGTACTTGCAATAACCCTTATCCCTGAGTGGCTTCCGGGCCTTGATAAGTGGTGATCACTGTGTAAAAAAAAAGAAAAGAAAACCTTTGTAAGATAGTGTTTCCCTATTACTTAATAATAATGAAAAAAAAAACGTAAGGAGGACTCTCATTGTTCAAGCCATTCATTGGTATAGACTAAAAAAAAAAAAACTAAAAGATATCGTTCGTATCTGTGATCATTGCTTTAACATCCAAAATGCTGAGAAGGATTTATGATTTTAAAACAATGGTTACAGATATCAACGATATCTTTTAGTTAAAAAAATATCTATGCCAATGAATGGTTTGAACAACGAGAGACCTTACAGTTTTTTTTTTGAACAGTTGTTTGCTGCAACTTATTCTGATGTAAGTGTTTGGTTTGTCTGTATTTTTACGTCTAAATGTTCACCGACTTAATTCTTTAAGTAATATACAAAACGTTATAAGGGTATTTTGTCTTTTGGAAATTGCATAACGAAATAATAAGTTGACTATATTACTCCGATAAACGATCTCACATATCGATATATTAAACTTTATAGAATGTCTTACATTAGTAAAAGCCGACCGTTTTATTTGAATAATTTATTTATATATTCACTTTTTACTTTTTATCTTTGATTCGATCAGTTTTACTCCATTATTTTATTTATTCCATTAATTTGTATTATTCCATTCTGTTAATCTTGAATATTCGCATATGTCTTCCCCCACCACCATCCGACTTGCCTATCATAGAATATCACCCCCCACCAACACTTCGGATTGGCCATAAACTCGATACTACACGATTCAATAATTTGTGTTCCTATTCGCCCCAGAATTCTGATATATATATATATATATATATTTATTTTTGCGATACGTTTTGAATGAATTCAATAATTTATACGAAAGTGCATTTTTACCTAAATGTGAGTTGGGAATAATGTACCCTCTGACCAATTTGGTACCCCCAAATGGGGAGCGGCATATATATTGTTTTTAAAATATAATTATCCACTGACACGACTTATCCACCCACTCTGATGAGTCGTAGACGATGAAACACGTGTAAGTGGATAATTATATTTTTAAAACAATATATATATATATATATATATATATATATATATATATATATATATATATATATATAAGCTACACTTTTTGATACATATCCGAATATGCAAAAAACACATACTCATGCTAGTGCATATATATATATATATATATATATATATATATATATATATATATATATATATATATATATATACGCAAGAATACGAATAAACAGGGTGGATGCCTCTCTGCCAATATTTTCTTCAATGTCAGCAAACAAACATGTACATTTGACATTTTCCCGATATAAAAAATCGAATCTTTTTCACTCGGCGAATCATTTTCCAAAGTAAAGCTACTCTGTAATGTTTTTTTTCTTTTCATTTTCTCTCCAGTTCTTAGACCAGACTGACGCTGATCCTCCTTTCTTTCAGACACTTCACTTTCCAATATTCTACAAAACACAATTCAGTTTTGAATTCTTTAGATTTCAGACAGCCAGCGAGAGAGATAGAGAGAGAAAGAGACAGAGAAGGAAAGAGAGAGAAAGAGAGAGAGAAAGTAAAAGTTGTGTGAGAACTAAAGAGTGAAAGAAAGCACAGTCTAAGAGAGTTTATTTCTATATAAATCAGCTTCTTTCTAGACACTGAGTTATCTGCTCATTGTCCTCTCCATACGGCGAACCATCGCATTATTTTATTGCCACGAAGTATGTCGCGATCACGTATGCCCTTTAAAAAGATAGAGATCGGCGAAAGATTTTTTCTTCTCATTTATTTCTTATTCATACAACAAGTTAGAATCAATACGTCAGTGGGAAGGGCAATTTTGCCCTTGAATAAAAAGATTTAAAAAAAACTATTTTTAAAGCTGATACTTCATTTAAAAAAATGTATGTACCGAATGATATATGGAAGTTCACACTACAATGTTACACACAGTAATTCTTACTCACACACACACACACACACACACACACACACACACACACACACACACACACACACACACACACACACACACACACACACACACACACATGAAAGTGGTCTGTCTTCTGATGAGCTGCACGCACAATAGCTTCATTTCCTGTGGTTTGTCTGTGCACGAAACAATTGTCAAGTTAGATTAAAATATTTTTAAATTCAACAATAAAAAATGAATAATGATTTGATAATTGGAATTTAACATACGTTTTTTCTGTATATATACATGTACCCACACACAGGCACACAGACACACACATAGATACACACACACATATATATTATATATATATATATAATAGTAAATGATAGTACCCACATACAACTCTAGCCCCTTCGAAATAATCTCCTCCGGTGGCAACGCACTTGTCGTACCGTTCCAATAACTTCTGGAAGTTCTTTTGTGTGGGCGTGTCAATTACTCTCGTCACAGCCTCTTTCCCCTCAATTGTTTCATAACGACAACCTTTATGATTTCCCTCGAGCTTAGGGAATAAGCAAAAGTCACAAGGAGCAACACCTGTACTATACAGAGGGCAAGGAACTGTCTTGGTGGACATCTGGGTTAAATAGTCTGTGACAAGGATGGAATTATGGGCTCCACCCTTGAGACAAACTTGGAGCAAATCTTCCGCATCTTTAGTTCCTCGCGAGTAATTGAGTGTAGAGTTCCCACACTGATATCAAATTGCGCACTTATTGTCTCTGTAGACACACGACGGTCCTTATCCATGAAATTATTTATTTGGCAAATGAACTCTGGTGTTCTGACTTCCTTACTCCCCTCCACACCTCTCATGATCCCTCCCAGATTCCCTGTCTTCCTTTGATCTTTCATGCCACCCAAAAACTGATGCTTGGACCATGTAAGATGGCCCAAAAGCACTCCGAAGCATTCCATATGTTTCCGTGGCATTTTTTCCAAGTTTAAATCAGAATTTTATTGCATATTGTTCTTCTGAAGCGTCCTCACGTCCAGAAAAAATACCTTGGAATCTTATTGAAAGAAATTAAGCTAAATAAGTAATACTGAAAATAGATTCATAAAAATTCAAAATCATCTTCACCAACTATTCGTTGATTTCTACTGTTTTCCTGAATAAGCACTCAAATATAAGAATCAACAATATTTATAGGTTGACAGCGTAATTACGACGAATATTATGAAATTATTGAAAACCACCACGTACTTCTTAGCTAGTTTAGAACAGAACAATTCTTTCTCCTTTGTCAAGAGGTCCTGGATATAACCTTAAACTATATCCGATGGTGAGGCCCCAACTTGCGGGCTTTGGGGAGTGTGGAGCCACCCTTTAATTGTCATTGCTTCCAGGTCCACTCTGACCCGGAGTGGTAGTACCTGTTAGGGTCCCAACTATGGGTTAAATAGAAACCGACTTGCAAAAAAACAAATATATTCTATTAAAATTTTCTTCCAAATTACCGGATTCGGCATTAAATAACCTGAAAAGGGTTGATATGCCGTAAAACAAAGACAACCAACCTTTGTCAAGAACATCGTACATGAAAAAATTAGAGGAAAATTCATTCGACGAATCCGATAAGAAGTAAAATCATACCATTTCACTGTAAACTCAGAATTTGAAAAAAATATACTACTCCATAACTCCGTTATTCGGATCGTTTGCTTTTTCAATTATCAGCTTACTCACTGTTTTCTCAACCTATTTTCTCATATCACACATAAATCCAATTAAGTGACATTAACCATTTTTCCTCTGCCAAATAATATAACCAAACACCATGAATAAATATCTGAAGATACACAGCATATGGAGCATAAAAGCTTTTATCCAAACAACCAAATTTGCCATTAAATACTATGAAAAGGGTTGATATATTTTGAAAAGAAAACAATCAAACTAGAAATAAAAAAGGCCAAAGGTTTTCGTTATTATATGAGTTATTTTGTACATAAAAATATTCTTTCCTATGCTGAATAGCGGATATTTCTATACATGTAGAAATAATTTGACTAACGCATATTTATTACGTGTTGTTGGCAAGGTGAAATATTTGCTTGACCTGTCCCTAAATACGAAAGTTGAATGCTGATTATATGATGCAATAAGATTTTAAGTTAACGAATCAATAACTTTATGTGATATTCTACTGGATGGATGCGTTTTGAACTATCGCGTTTATCTGGGTATAGTCAGATGTATACAATTGAGTTGTTTCATTATTATATCCGTTAAGTGAAAACGCTATCAATTTCTGTATGTTGATACAGAAATTGAAATGTAATGTGAACAATCCTCTTGTTTCACAACTCCCCACTTTCAATTAGCCCTATCAATTTTATCTCTCGTGTACAGTACCCCGTTATCCTTCGGTGGCAATATGCATTCTTGGTATTTATCTCCCTGATTGAACGTGGGGTTTGAAAAACCAACCCCCTAAAGAAAGATCTCTGACCTACAGAAAATATCTAGATAGCTTCATCGCCATTCCCTGATAAGTGCGCGTTAAAAGAATATTAATAAATTTATCCCTTCGCAAAGGGCGAGAAGGCAAACCCTGGGAGGATGGATCTCCTAAATTAGCATGGGATTGTACCTTATCCAACAGGGGGAAAAGTCACATCCGAAATCACCTGGACGTTTGGTTCTTTTGGGAGATGAGCGAGAACCCTACTTTGCATGTTTATGGTAAATAAATTCAAACTATTCCCTCTCAAATTTTATAAGATTATTACGTGAAAATATTTAAACTAATGTGGCATCCTTGTGCCTTTTTCACAAGTATTTCGATGACAAGTGCTCTGACGAACTCCAAACACTAGTGAACCATATGCGACAATACTTTCGATAAACTCAACAAACAGCAAAATTCCAGCTCATACACTGTAAAGATCCCTAGATGCTGTAAAGCCCTCTATTTTAATAGATTTTTTTTCTTAGGACTGCTGCACTTTGGAATCCCCACCGGCCTCCTGGTTTCCTAACTGGACCGTCATGCAGTAATTCAAGTGTTATGAACATAAACATACATCTTGCTGCCCAACTCCATAAATAGTATTCCTGCAAATCTGGTCCTTAATAGTTGCTCTTCTAGCAATAGTAGTAAGTGGATCTGTGCCTGGTTTGGGGTGAAACGACAAAAAAAAGTCTCATCCATTATTTTAAAATACTGTACCCGGCGACATTTATTTTAATGATCCGCTACAGACAAAAAAAGAAGCCATAACGATGTACACAACGGACGCTGTTCTATTATTTATAGTTCCACAGTGCAGCAGGGGAGGTAACTAACGATAAACAATGGAGTGTTGAAATTGTAGTATAACCTCTGGACTTGAGCATAAATGTTCTAAAACAATAAACAATACAATATGAGTATTGATCATTTTTAGGAAGTTCAAATGCAGCCAACGTCATAATAGAAACAGTTTTTTTTTTCGCAAGCCTGGAATGAATTCAAACGCAATAATTTCAGATTGATATCAGCTTCGGGTCTCTGTGGCACCTCAATTCATGGAAGACTGCCAAAGAGTAGAAGAAATCTTTTGCCAACAGTTCCCAGTGTCGAAAGAGAACTGGCACCCTAGAACAAAAAATACCACGTGTCGCGTCTTGGCCTCCTATGAAAATGGATAAAGATTAACTCTAGAATATATACTAGGTAAGCTATAATATTAAACGTATAAACTAAATATAGCCTGCCAGTAATGAGACCTGGTACTACTAAATCAGGCTGATCAGATACTATTTTTTTTACTTACAATATACAAAATATTTATGCCATTATTTTTTTTCTTTCCCTTAAAAATAAAACTTGTTTAGATGTAGTTTGAATTATTTGTAATTAAAACATTATGTTAAAAATAAATGTTGTTCAAAAGTTGTTTCAATTATTTTTCATTTTTTTGCATCTATTCTATATAAGTAATAAAAATTTGTATATTTTGGCAGCAAGTCATTATTTAGACACACCTGACTGAACGCGATAGAGCTATTCCTTTTTTCAATCTTTCGGGATATCTTTTCTATTTCTCGAGCGGTCTTTTTAATTTCAGCAGGCATATTATATAGAATGACGCCCGGAAGTTGTTGGTCGGCCATCTTTTTCCTAAGCGCTTTCTATCGGGCATCCAATTATCGCCAGGAGCAATTGTTGTTTCCTTTTCCTTTTCTTTTCCTTTGAGGCTTGGTGTATTTATACTTTGTAATTTTTTAATATTTTTTTTATTTTAATTGGTTATAAAAGGTGGGTGTAGAAGGGTTGGAGTATTACTAAAAGTTGTTTAAATTATTTTCCTTTTAATTTCTTTTTTTTATAGAAATGTTAATAAGTTGCTGCATTGTCATTTTCTGACGTATTGTCTCGGTTCGTTCTGTTTAGTTTTTGATCGCAAAGTCAATACTCCTACTTGCTTTACGAAATTGCGGGTGGCAGCCATCTTCATTATTATTCATTCAATGTTCATACATTTTAATCGGACATTTCTCGAGTTTCGATATGTAAAATAAATTAACTTTTACTTAATGACTCCTCATGTAAAAATGTTTAAGATGAGAAACATTTTTTAATGTCTACACAAACTCACAAATATGCAACGTATATTACTTACGTGTTGTTGGCAAGGTGAAATATTTGCTTGAGCTGTCCCTAAATGCGAAAGTTGAATGATGATTATGTGATGTAATAAGATTTTAAGTTAACGAATCAACAACTTTATATGATATTCTACTGGACGTGTGCGTTTTGAACTGTCGCGTTTATCTGGGTATAGCCAGATGTATAAACTTGAGTTTTTTTTTAAATTAAGTATAATAAAATATACGTTAAGTGAAAATGTTATCAAAGTGTCCAGGTGTAACCTGGTTTACCCTTCAATATTTTTGCTGGGGGGGGGGCACGTGTATCGATCGTCATGGCTCATAAAGTGGTTATGCGTGACGTTGTTTTTTATAATTTTGTGTCAATTAGCCAGCACCTCATTCGCGTATGCGACGCTATGATGATTGCAACGTTTTGTCAGACGAGTGCCACCCCTTCGGACATTTAAAGTTCATGAGCCCAAAAATGACTTCCATCGCAACAGGACCCTTTTAATAGACAAATACCTGAGGGAGTATCTATACACAGATGATGTTACAGAGTCTTAGCTTTGTACGACAACTAAGTCTCTCTCTCTCGGTTCAAAATGTTGAGATACAGCAACAAGCAAGAGCAAATCGCCAGCAACAAGTTAAACTGATGTCATGTCATGTCATATGCTACTGGTACCATGTGACGCTATGTATGATTAATAAAAAACATCAATTAAATCATTTGAGGTTGCAATGTTTTCACAAACAATTCCATTTCTCAGTTTCCTCATCCTGATAGAAAACGCGGGGGATGTTCTTGATATCAATGCAAACTTTGGATTCTTCAGTTAGTATTTATCAAATTGACTAAGAAATGATTCTTGTTAATTTTTTTTCAAGTCGAATCATAACTCAAGATATTATACTCAAATTCCATCAAATAATTCTTTAACAAATCCCACAGTTGTGGACGTTTCGCGAAAATCAATTTCACTATGGTCTATACAAGGAAGCTGGTCGAGAAGCAGACGGAAATGACGGATAGACAATGGACAAGCATGTATATAAATAAAACGAACACCTTAGCCCAAGATAGAAGTACTTTAAAAACACTGCGCCATGTTAGTGCGTATACTACAGAAAGAACGTTTAATCATTTTAATATGAATTGCTCCAGACAAGGCAGGAGACCACGTGATATAAGAAGCTAAAAATTCTACTTCGAAGTAAAAAAAAAAGCAAAAAAGAACAAACAAAAAAGCACACATAAAAACAAAAAACAAAAAAAACAAACAAACAAACAAACAAAAAAGCAAACAACAAAACAAAAAACCCTAGCCAACGATAAGTGATAGATAGATATATTCCAACTCATAAAATAGCAATTTTCCACCTTCGTCAGAAACATCGTACATGGAACATACATTTGATAAACACTAGCTGTAGACTCAAAAGTGGCATTGCTAGCAAGAACATATTCCGCGTTTGCTATCAGTATAGGAGAACTGGGTTTGTGAAAACATTTCAAATAAGTTAATTGATGATAACGATTTTGTGTTTTCATATCTTTAATTATAATCCTTCTTGCGAAGGACATATACTTTCATAAATATTAATGCAATTCCCTGACAGCAGAACAAGTGGGTGTTTGTTATACTCATATATAGCGTTACATAGGGAATAAGATGCTGGCTCAGTGACACAAAATCATAAAAAAACAACGTCACGCATGACCAATTGATGATCATGGCATGAAGACTTAATGAAAAGTAAGTAAACGAGAGGTACAAGGCTGCCGAACGTGAACCTGAGGTCAACTTTTTACTTTCCTTACGTTTGCTACCACAGGTGAAAGATACTTTCCCGTTCCAACTTATGTCTCTAAAAATCTGCATACAAACTGACACAGTAACAAACAGGAATCTGCTGAAGATAAGTCCACTTACCCTGCGCGTTTAATGATGAAAATTCTAATGTTAATCGGGCGGGAAAGAGTGAATGATAAACAGACATCTCTTACGCAGATGCGTGAATGTATTTAATTAAACGTTATTTCTAACTTAAAGGTGGCAAACAAACTTTACCCAGGCAGACTGTCGAGGATTATATTCGATACTTGAGCGTGGGAGACAGCCATACAAGCGGAGCCTGTTGTAGACGTTTGCACATTTAAAATAAGACGCCTCCGTTAAATCATTATCGCTGTGTGAAACCGAAGGCTGAAGAACGATGAAAATGCTATTTCGGATCGTAAAAGAACTACGGACCGCACGATTTATCGCCCAACAGACGAAGACTATCATTATCATAATGATTTTTTCATTGCATTTTCACAAGTCCCAGCACCACTTTGATGTAGGGGATACTATCTGGGGCATAATTTATTGGAATACTATGCAGGTAGTTGAGCAGCAAGATGTCTGTTTACTTTACAGTTGAACTTCTGCATGTCAGTTCATTCAGGAAAGCAGGAACCCAGAAGGGAATGTCAAAGTCTAGCAGTCCTAGGGAAGAAACTATTAAAATACAAGGCTTTCTTACATCTAGGCATTTCTACTGTGTAGGGTAAGATTTTTCTGTTTTTCGGGTTTGTCAGGAGTATTTAGGTCAAGGGGACACAACGGCTTGTAGTTCATTGGAACATCCACCATTAAAATACTTGTAAAACAGGCAAAGCGATGCAATATTTCGTTGATAGGAGAGCGGTTGAAGCCTAACCGATAGTGCGGGACATATTAGGTTGCCGAATTTCTTTTGAACCCTGTCTAAGGGGGAGATACAAGTAGCAGATGCACCGGCCGAAATGTTGCCACAATACTCCATACATGGAATGTGAGGATTATGACGATGATATGCCTGCCTGATATCTCTGACTATCTTAATAGCTTTCTAGAGTTCTTAGACGTTACATCCGGTTTCATGACATTGTTGGTCAAGCAAAGTTCAAGTTGGTCAGGCAATGTATCGCTGACAAGTACTTGGTTGTTCCTACAACTGTGACCTTCGAATTTTGTGTGACATTTTAAGAGGGAGTTGATACGAATCGAAGTTTGGATTCAATCGCTATTTTATTGAGTGCTTTTATTTTTCAAGGAAATGGTAAAATGACTTGTATCTAGTGCGGTCAATCTTCTAGCCGCGCGTGAAGCTATCGAAACATAAGACATACAAGCTCGAGATAAACGGATTCGTGCAGTATAGGAGTCATAGTTTTGGGACCAGAGAATCGGTAAACTAGTCTATAGATGGTGAAAGAGTATAGGTATGTCAGTTGCACCATAACCAGTTGTTTCAGGTAAATGAAGCTCGTCAGCCCCGGAACGTAGTCCATCTACTTAAGCTAATCTAAAACTTTTCTCCATTATTGACCTCTGGGCTTTATGTATTTCTCCATTTACCCCGACTACCAGTCAAAATAAAAATTCATAAACATCATAAAATGACAGAAAAACAAGGCCCAAAACAACCTTTTCATTGTTTAAGACTTTAGGTTTTGTCTAAAAATAGTATTATGAAATTTATTTATACAAACATTGATGGCTACATACGTGCATACATGTTTCTGTAATCACCCGCGTTGGGGGATTACGCTTTCAAGCCAAGAATTATCGTCGAGAACTGATATTTCAAACAAAAACATTTTCTTATGTCGTTTACAGAGTTAGAATGTAACATATGTGGGGGTTATGAGCGGGGAGAGGACAAGTGAGGTCTTTGAAGATAATAAACATCTTTTTTATTTCCCTTTTTTCATATCCCCTTTTTTATTTTAAGTTCATCTATCCCATCTTTTGGTTTTTATGGCACAAGGTACTTGAGAATGTAGTATTTTTGTCTTGCGGTCTGTAAATTAAAAACATTCACATGGGCATTGAGTACTGACCGGTGCCGTTCAATCCACACACACACGCACACACACACACTAGAAGCAAACATACGCTTATATCTATACTCAAGAGTGTTGTATTTTACTCACACACACTCACACACACGCACTGAAAACAGGCCATAACTATATCGACACAGGAATAAAATCAAAATGAAAATAAATAAACAAAACAAAACAAAATAAAAAAACAAACAAACAAACCAAAAACCAAAATAAAACACCGAAAGTTATCAAACTCCTCACGCATACATATATATAAATACACGTATATATACCCACATCTTGATACAACCGCGACTATATACACATCCACACACATATATACACATACATAGACATATAATGTTCATATACAGTTATAATATGTTTACATCTCTACCTACATACATAGTTATATTAATGTATGGACGCTCAAACACAGATATCCATGTACACACCTGGATACCATATATCATGACTGTTATTATATCAAAACTAATATTAATCCCGCTAACAATCCTAGTAATAATAATTCTTATAATATTGATCATACTAATGACACCACCAACACCAATAATAAGAATGTCGATTGGGAACCCCCAAAACCTGTGCACCCCAACCGGACAGACGTCCCAACAATATACAGATATACATACATACACACACACAAACACACACACACACATATATATACACATATATACACATACATATACATATACATATATATACATACACACACATATATACATACACATACATATAAAAAACATATATATATATAAAACACACACACACATACACACACACGCGCACACTATCTGTGTTTGAGCGTCCATGCATTGATATAACTGTGTATGTAGGTAGAGATGTAAACATATTATAACTGTATATGAGCATTATATGTCTATGTATGTGTATATGTGTATATAGGCGCGATTGTATCAAGGTGTGGGTATATATATACGTGTATTTATATATATTTATGCGTGAGGAGTTTGATAACTTTCGGCGTTTTATTTTTGTTTTTGGTTTGTTTGTTTTTATTTTGTTTTGTTTTATTGTTATTTTTGTTATGTCTTGTTTTATTTATTTATTTATTTAATTTATTTTAATTTTAATTTAATTCCTGTGTCGATATAGTTATGGCCTGTTTTCAGTGCGTGTGTGTGAGCGTGTGTGAGTAAAATACAACACTCTTGAGTATAGATATAAGCGTATGTTTGCTTCTAGTGTGTGTGTGTGTGTGTGTGTGTGTGTGTGTGTGTGTGTGTGTGTGTGTGTGTGTGTGTGGATTGAACGGCACCGGTCAGTACTCAATGCCCATGTGAATGTTTTTAATTTACAGACCGCAAGACAAAAATACTACATTCTCAAAAGATGGGATAGATGAACTTAAAAAAAAAGATAAAAAAGGGAATAGAAAATAAAGGGAAATAAAAAAGATGTTTATTATCTTCAAAGACCTCACTTGTCCTCTCCCCACTCATAACCCCCACCCATGTTACATTCTAACTTTGTAAACGAAATAAGAAAATGTTTTTGTTTGAAATATCAGTTCTCGACGATAATTCTTGGCTTGAAGACGTAATCCCCCAACGCGGATTATTACAGAAACATGTATGCACATATGTAGCCATCAATGTTTGTATAAATAAATTTCATATACCTGCTCTGTTTACTCATTGAGCACTCTTTTGTAGACACACGTTGTTTCATTGGATGTACTTCTATGAAACTAAACTTTACTGGCTAAATAAAAATAGTATTATACATTCGTATCACAAAATTAGAGAAAATCAAACATTTTTCTAAATAAAAAATTATGAAGTTAATTTGAATTGCATTTCTTAGACATGACACAGTCTGAAAAGAAATAATTATTTTTAAATTATCAAGTACTTATATTATTTACCCCTGAATATATAATTTTTGCCTGCTACGGATAAATTTACCCCTCGTTGAGAGTCTCTCATCTCGGGAAAGATAAAACCACTCTAATTTTAAATCTTCGCCTTGAGGGATACTTACCTATAGAAAAGGTTTCCGGGGTAAACCCCGATAAAAAAAAAAAACCAGGAGTGGAACCACTAACAGACTTCGTCGTCACTTTCAACTTTATACTACCAGAGTTGGTGTCAAACTGTGACAACATTGTTGTTCCTTTATTTTATAACAACCAATAACGTAAAGAGAATGGGGGGGGATATGTCACTTGGGCAACAGCCGGTTTTCCCTATTATACCACTCTGGCTAGCATGCAAAGAATGCGTTATCCCTGGTCGACCCGACCGAGGACGCATACTACTACTAAATGCAAAACAATACTATCACTGTATGTATTTTTATTCATCGGACTACTGTTCTCATATTGAGTGCGATTTTCACAACGTTTGGGTCGATATAAACCCCTGACCTTTTTCAAGTATATTTTGTAGAACTCTGGAATATTTCTGTCGAACTCGGGAATTTGGACCGAATTTTGAGCGGAACCCTTTATTTACTTTACTGTTCCGTCGTAAGTAATTCGCCCACACTGAGGATTGAACCTTCAATCTTCATCACTTTTTTTCACAGTAAGCTAACCACTGCGCCACGGGCCCTTGCGGACAATTCTATTACGAATTTTAGGAGCCTTAAACCTATTTTTATGTCTAGTTGTAAATATAACTATTTATTACTAATTATTAATATATATTAATGTATACCTATTTCCATACTTATCACTTGAATATATATTAATGTTTTTACTTATTACTTGTATATATTGTCTATTTTTATTATAATTACTGGTTCTCATATCGTATTAAATTCTATACTAGGTCTAAGGACGGAGGTTATATCGACCGAAACGTTGTGAAAATCACACTAAAGATGAGAACAGTAGCCTGATGAATAATAATACAAATAACCAATCCACATCTCAAAAATTCAGAAACGTCAATAATATCACTGTTATCTAAAAATAGCAACTGGAGTTAAGAACTACAGTGAAACTAATTGGAATGATGGAACCAAACGGATAATTTAATAACAATGGTAAAAGAGATATTGTTTCGTAGAATGTTCAGGATATTTTCTTTTTGCCTTCAGCGATGTTACTAATCTCCAACAAAAAGAGAAATACATTCTGTCGGAGTCATTGTCAATATGTCAGTATTTTATTTGCGAAATTTTTAAAACGACAGGAAATAACATGACATAAAGGAGAGAAAAATAGAATTATTACATCTTCTTGAATACAATTATCTCTTGAGTGATGCCTCCATTCAGTTCTCAATATACAATGGATATCACCTGCAAAGGTAGCTGTGCGTTTAATTGTGAGGCAAGGGTTGCGCAATCTCTAACCAAACCTCTCCTGAATCGATATTGCTTGAGTCCGGGGACAAGTAGAAGTGCTGGACGATTGGAAACAATGCTGAGATAAGCGGAGAGCACACACAGCACCGGAAATTCCCAAATGGTTACCCATTTTAGCACTGACAGGGCTCAACGTGGCTTAACTTCGGTGATCTGACGGGGACCCGTGTGTCAAGGTGATTGATGGCGCATATATATGGTTTGAGTAGAAGTATGCAAATCGTATATAAAAAAAAAACGATAAAAAGAGGAAAGAGAGAGAGAGAGAGGATAGAGAGAGGCAAAAAGAGGAAAGAGAGAGAGAGGGAGAGAGAAGAGAGGGACAAAAAGAGAAAAGAGAGAGGCAGAAAGGGGACAGAGAGAGAGAGAGAGAGAGAGAGAGAGAGAGAGAGAGAGAGAGAGACGGAAAGAGGAAAGCGTTCAATGGAACTTTTACTGTTACAAAAAGAAACCCAATGATTTTTCAGTGTAAAAAATATCAAAGAACTAATCCTATTTCGTCCATAGGCTACACATCATTTAACACGGGATTCCAAGTTAATCTTCACGCAAATATCGCGTTAGAAATCTAATGTGTTATTTTCGTAATTTGATTTTAAGGATTCTATGTTACCCGAATAACATTAGTTTGTCTACTTACAAGCGTGTAGTGATATGTCCGGATATTACTTGGAGCGCCTTCCTATGTAAAGTGTGATCATTATAGAATCGAATTCTTAATTACTATTATAAAAAAAAAACATGATTCATAATTAAATTAAATCAATTAAGATTCTGAAAAAAAGTTGTCTTTTACTCGTATTATAAAAAGCTGAAGAATTCGACTAACATAAAGGTTATTGAAAGTAAATTGAGAATAAGAAAATTGTCCTTCAAAACTATATACCTAAATTTAATTTATTCACCCCCCCTTTTTTACTATTGAGCTACCACTTACCAAGGCTAAGAGCCACTCGAGGATGGAGCTTAAGGAGACGGAATTATTGTCAGCGAAAAGATGGGATACACGATGGGGCTAGTAACATTGATCAAAATTATTAACTTTTTTTCGTTGTTTATGATAAAGAATGTGCTCATCTTCGATTTGATGAGGATCATGTTTCACCCAACATGAATTCTCTCGCCTGAACGTGTTGCACAGGCGGGAATCCATCGCAAAGAGCTCTGTTCATAGAATGAAACATGAAGGGAAACGGGGAAAATGATTTTCCGCTTTAGAAGAAGACGAGTTCTTGCTGTGAATGTCTTTCTAGTGGAAACTAAGTTTTGGGACCGAATTGAGCACTCTACATGAAAGTAACAGAGGAGAGAGCGAAACTAGCAAGAAAGAAAAAGGGGGCAGTAGGAACTAGAAGAATCGCCCCACTATATTTTGAAGTCGATTGTGTACTCTGGCAATGTAGAAAATACTGCTCTATGTAACACATCCTTACACGTGGAAACAGTTCTCTAGCACTTTTATCTAAATCTTATACGGAGTGTAGAGCTAGAAAATTCATCGTTGTGGGACATTTTGCTTTAACAATTTATTAATGCGTAATTTAACACCATAGATCCGACAACATTTTAAATTAGTAACGATGGTTCCATAGTTTACAGCGTTATTGAATTGGCCAAATCACCCACAGTCTTGTTTGCCCTCGGTAACATAGGTTTCCATCACGAATATAGATAACAATTGTACGGTTACTTTGAACGATGGACACCACGGAAAAAGTGAACTGAGTAATTCATCAATGCCATTTGTATGTTAGGTACTATATACGTTGGAAATAAATGCGGCGTTTCTTAAATCATAGACGCCGCACTTAAAAGTTCAGAACATGTTTAAGGTTTGAGCATCGCTATCAAAATTTAGATAACGATGATAGTGTTGAGGTCTAGAATGACATCGGTGTTCAATTCAAGCACGAAGAGATCCCTTAAGCGAAAACTTTGAAACGCAAGCAACGGCTTTGACGAACATTTGTAAACGCAGTTAAATACCTTATAACTTAAGATGCTGCCTCGTTTCTTTATGAAAGGCTTTGTGAGTAAGTTTGAAATAGCATTTTATTGTTTTTCACATTTCGTTTTCAAATAGGATTTTATGATTAATTTATAACGGTATCGCGACTAATCCAGTCTCAAAGGCAACTCGATGATAAGGGTTAAATGTATGCCAAGTTGACGCTGAAACGATGCGATTATGGTTGGTAATGATGGTCGTGATTGGGCAGAGCTTAATTATTCAAGAAAGCGGTTTAACGAGAATGTATTTACATTGGACTTGAGAATGACTATGTTGTAGTCAGCTGTTGAAAACGACCATGTTGTAGTTAGCTCGTAAAAGATATTGTGTTCCACAGACAAGCATTCATTGGAAATCTTTTGCTTATCAAAGTTGCGTTTAATTTAAGGTGTGTATAGAAAAGGAGAAAGGAAAAGTGAGAGAGCAAGGGACACTATTGATAGTGGTTGTAGTTAGACGAGTTTCTGTTTGGTTTGTTTTCCAGATAGATTGATAGTTTTCATAGATTGAATTTCTGTCAAGCACCTGCCATGATAATAACGATGGAGTAGAGAAGAGAAAGCACTGTGTTTGTAACAGTTCAATTTGAAATTGTATTTTTTTTTGTTCGTCAGGCTTCAGCTTGTAAGAATATTTTTTTTCGCGTTCTCACATTTCAGTTTTTTTTTTCTTTTTAAAAATGGTTCCGCTTGAAATAACATTTTATTTGATCTTTAACATTTCATCTCGAAATATCATTTTATTTTATCTATGAAGCTTTCAGTTTGGTTGGTTACGCTTTTAAATAGAATCTTATTTGGTCTGTCGCATTTCAGCTTGAACAAGTGAAGCATGCATGGTCCCCCGTGAGTGCACAGTGAACGAAGCATAAAAATATGACTAAGTTCAGCATTTGCTTCCGTCCCATTTAGCCCCAAAAGTCCCCAGGGGACATCAAATTCTGGTGAAAATGAACCAACGATGCAGTTTTAGGCTTTAGCATATGTAAATTTGAGTTCTACACCATGCAAGAAAAGAACTCACTAAGTCCATCATTTGCTTCATTCCCATTTAACCTCCAAACTTCCGAAGGTCTTAATATATTTAAATTTGAGTTCCGCACCATGCAAAACTGCTAAATAGGCATACACAGAAAATATTGGACAAATATGGTAAAATAGTCCCCAAAATGGAGTGTTTTTATTAGCTTTGAAATATCCCCTCGGGCACACCCATGAGTTATCGCTAGGTATAGACAAACAAAATCATATATAAATCAGTTAGTTACAACTTTTCAGAAAGTTTTATAAAAATTCTAGACATCAATTTCTTTTAATAAGCACAAAAGTGTCAATTTTAGCAATTTTAACCTGGAAGACTAGTGTGGGGGGGAAACCGAGGTTTTTCCGAGAAAATCTGTTCTGTTACTTTTTTACTCGTATCATGTTTAATGTTTGTGCAAAATTTTAAAAAAAATCCAAGGTGTAGTTATTGAGAAAAGTGCGTAGAGACGAACGGACAAGGGTGAATGTACATATCCGCCCTCCTTTTGTCGTTGGACCAAAACACTTTTTGCCTTGATAACTAGTTACAATCTTGAAAACAAAACCATCACCTTGCTAAATACGAAAATTGAATGAACGAAATTTCCCATTATTAATTCTTCTTGTGTTACGTATTTCCTTTCCATATATATTGATTATTAAATTACATTTTTATGATAGCCGAAACTATGTATTTATAACCCGAAAATTTCATCTCTGTATTGCAGATATTGACGATGTAAGACTCTGAGAAAGCAACACAAGTCATAGACATGGCATCGAGAATGGTGGGGACTATGTTGGAAAATAAACCCTAAAGCTCAAACGTCGCTCGTTTTATTAGTGTAACTCCCATTTTCGTAGCCCTTCAACATTTTTAGTAAAAATAGGTTTTACATTTGGAATCCCTCATATATATATATATATATATATATATATATATATATATATATATATATATATATATGAATAACAAAAGTCTATATTCCAAATTTCATGATGTTGACCATCTTACAATTTATTCCTTTAATTCCGTTACAATTATTATACTTAATTACTTACAATTCTTGACAGTATTTTGTGCTACGAAACAGTTCCAATCATGAATTGTAAGTGTCAACGGAATGTTCATTTATTTGGTATATATATATATATATATATATATATATATATATATATATATATATATATTTATAAAAGTGAGAATGTGTGTAAGGGCACTTCTCAACCTATATACTCCACGAATTTTTGATCTACAGGCTTGAAATTTGGTATACACGTTATTCATCCACGTGGAAAACGTTTAATCTGTTTTAATCTAAAAATAACGGGCTGCTAAGGGGTCAAAATTGAAAAATTCGTACGTGGGAATTTTCCACTGTTTCACGACTGCGCATGCATGATCGAGAAACATAGCATATTACTTATGTAAAGAGTAAGTATGTTTTTTAAAAACGTTTAAAAATCTTGTGAATTTGTTGTAATGGTTACCATACTTGACTCACTGTCTTTAAGTTTCCATCTCAGCTTGAGTATTATTTTTTTTATTTACAAAATATGAACTGCTTAGAAAAAAAAACAATACTGCATGCACATGTCTGAATTTCTTTCTGTTTTTTTTATTTCATTTTTTTATAAATAAATTTTACGTTACATTTTATACCTGTATTTCTATTTATAATAAATACAATAAATGAAATTTAATTTTATGCGTATTTTACGACCGAGCAACACCGGGTCGCCTACTTATATATATATATTGATAACTGCAACTGAGCCTACAGATTGGCACAGTTAACAGGCACTGACATTCGGTAACGGACTAATTATAGGTTTTCACCTCCATTTTCTCCTGAGACATACGTATGCCAAAACATAAATAAATATATTATTCACCCCTTTCCAGTGAGTCTGACACAAGGTCGCGTATGCGTTTGATGAAAGTGTTTTTCTGAAACGAACTGGATTCGAACTTAGTACACAAGATTTTAAACCTGCGTTATCAATTTTGTAGCCTCGGATTCTTGTTATTGTAAAGATCACATTGTTGTTATTTTGGTTTTAAATACATTTGATAGGAGGCGACGCTGGTCAAGTGCTTAACGACGCGGACTAACGGATCGATTGTTTTTTTTTTTTTTTTTTTTTTTTTTTTTTTTTTTTTTTTTTTTACAAAGGCATCACCACATTATCAAGGCCCAGAGGCCACTCAAGGATAAGGGTTAAAGAGTGTACAGTAGAAGTTGGTCAATATAGTAATCATTAGTAATGAAAATTTGGTAAATTTAATAACTTATATGGAACGGCTCATCAAGAACTTATTTACCTTAGACTTGAACATAACCATATTGTAGTCAGCCGGAAAGCAGGAAAACGGAAGACAATTCCACAGGCGTGCAGTTCTAAGAAAGAAGCTTTGTTCATGGAATCTATGTTTAGGTTTAGGCACAGATAAAGAGTGGGGGAAATTATTGATAGTGTTTAGAGCTAGACGAGTGTTTCTTGTGAAAGTTTGGCGAGGGGGGACCATAGATTGAAGCTCAGTTGAACACTTTCCATGAAAATAACGATACATCAGAGACAAACTCGCAACATCTCTTCTGTGAGATAGAGGTTGTAAGGAGGAGAAAAGGGCATCTCCTACGAGGCTACGAAGTCTATTTTGAACTCTATCAAGGCAGGACAAGTCCTTTCTAGCAGCTCCTGCCCAGATGTGGCAACAGTATTCCATCCTTGGACGTACCTGGCTCTTATATAGATAGAGAATTGCATCAGCAGTGAGATATCTACTGGATCGATAGAAAGATCCCACCATTTTTCCAGCGGCCTTGGCAACAGATTTGATATACGTGTTCCATTTAAGATCAGGAGTAATGGTCAAGCCCAGAAGCTTGTCAAAACTTGAGGCCTCCTGAAGACGAGAGCCATTCATTTCAATTGATGACAAATGTGGATTAGAATGTTGATGATGTAAAGAGAGAAGCTTGGTTTTAGGTGCATTAAAAGTAACCAGCCACTCCTTTCCCCATTGTACTACATGCTCAAGATCAGAGGAGAGAGAATTGGAGAGTACTTGCTCGTTTACTGTCTTAGATGTGGTACCATAAATGGTAGTGTCGTCAGCATAAATGTCTACAAATGATGTAAGGATATGATTTGGAAGATCATTAATGTAGATCAGGAAAAGAGTTGGGCCCAGGATGGATCCCTGAGGGACACCGGCATTAATACTGTGAGCTTCTGATTTTTGCCCCTCAACTACTACTCTTATGAACCTATCAGAAAGAAATGATTTAATAATTGAGAAGACTTTTCCAGCTATACCATAGCTAGCGATCTTATGAAGTAAACCTTTATGCCATACCCTATCAAAGGCTTTAGATATGTCAAGAGCAATTGCCCTAGAAAGATTGCCACTATCGAGAGATTTGCTAATCCTATGCGATATAACTGTAAGGACATCTGCTGTAGATCTAGCAGAACGGAAACCATATTGAGTGTCACTAAGAAGGTTATTTTTGTTGAGATGTTTGATTACTTCTGTATTTAACACAGATTCTAGCAACTTACTCATGACGCACAGGAGACTTATTGGCCTGTACTGAGAGGGGGATGAGCGATCACCTGAATTCTTAAATACAGGGCATACTGATGAGATTTTCCAGGGAGATGGGAAACTATTCTCCTTAAGACAACGTTTAAACAGTTTTGTAAGTATGGGCGCTAGTTCAGGTTGAAGTTTTTTGAGTACTATAATTGGAATACCATCAGGGCCAGTTGCTTTACTGGAATCAAGGTTTTTGATTAGCTTGGCAACATCACGTACAGATATACGTATATCACATAGCGTGTTTTCTGATACAGGAGGAAATATTGGGGGTTGGCGGTCTTGGTCGCAAAGGGTAGAATTAGCTGCAAAGTTCTTGACAAAGAGTTTGGCTTTGTCTGATGCTGACGAGATTACCTAAGGTCCATTGATAATAGTTGGGATGGAGCACACGCTTCTGTTCAGGATTCTGTTTGCTATTTGCCAAAACTGGTGGGAACCAAGCCGCTGCTCAGCTACTTTGGACTTAACAGATTGAGCATACAACTCTCTTGCGTTCCTTATTACTTTCTTACAATGGTTGCTGGCAGTCCTGAAAACGGCTTTAGTTTCCATACATCTATTACGTTTGAAGCAGTGGAAAAAGTGATTTCTGTGCGCAATGGCAGCAGCACATTCTGGAGAGAACCATGGCTGGCTGTTAGGTTTTTGCTGAAACTTTTTAGAGGGTATGAAATGGTCAATACCTACAATTAACCATTCAGTTAGGTCTAATACTATAGAGGACACATCCTTTTTAAACATGGAATGCAGAGGTAGATCAGATATAAATGTACGGAAGCTATCCCAGTCAGCCTTAGTGTATCGATATACTGTACGATGAAGTGGTACGTCTGGGGACTTATTACATTTCATTTTTATCTTAATTGATACAACAGAGTGGTCGGAAGATCCAAGAGGCGACAGAACAGAAACTGAACATAGTTCAGGGCAAGTTGTGAGAAAAAGGTCTAGTAGGCTCGCATACTGGCCGTCATTATCGGGCACACGGGTAGGTTCCTGAACAATCTGAGTGAGGTCATAGGCAATGGAGAAATCATGACAGAATCTCCCCTCATCATCGGTCTTGTTTGAGTGGGTCAACCATTCGACGTTGTGAACATTGAAGTCTCCACATACGTGAATGTTAGCTGAAGGATAAGTAGAAAGGACTTGGTCAATTTTCTCAGATATGCTTTGAAAGATAGTAACTCCGCTGTTGTGGGGGCGATAGAGAGTAAATATAAATGCAGTAGTGTGAGCTAAAGCAACCCGGAAGCACATATAGGGTAAGTTAGGATCTTCCCTGGAGATGTCCCTCCCACATGGAAAGCTATCTTTAATATAGGCACATATTCCATGCCCATGGCGATCTTGGGGGTCAGATTTAGAAGTTAAGTTAGAGTATCCTGTAATTGCAAACTCATCTAGGGAAATAGCCTGTCCAATGCCAGTTTCACTTAAAAATAAAAGGTCTGGTTTAGTCTCCTGTAATTGGGTTTCAACCTCTGGAAGGTTAGAACGTAGACCCCTGATGTTGGAGAAGGAGACATGGTAGTAGGGGTCTACGTTGGAAGTTGGAGAACCGGGTTTAATCGTGTATTTTTTCTTGAAACTTGTCATGATGAAATTTTGGAATTCGTGGACTAGGTCGACAGATTTACTTAGAGCAGGACAGAGAGGGGAAACGAAGAGAGAAAAAGAAACGAAGAATTTTTTTTTTTTTTGTACCACATGATAAGGTAAAGCCGTAACAATTACCCACTAGTATGGCATCGAGAGCCCCCACCAGAAGCTACTGCATGGTCCAGATTCCATTCACCAAATGGCAATACAGCAGCCCCAGTACTTTGCACCTGCTGATAGGACAGCCTCCTTAGTGGTTAATCCAAGGTTCGGGTCCCTGACTATCAGGCGGATAACGTCAGCCCAGACAAAACGTTTACCTCCAGCACCCTTACTAGTGACATGACTACAAGGATAGACATAGAAACAGAAAATTTCCACCAACTCTGCCAACTGTTCGCGCAAAAATACTGCCAACCTAGAAAACAGCTTTTTCTTCTCCCTTTGTCAGAAAAATCACTCATTTAAAAAATGAGGACTGAGGGACAAATAAGAAGAAGCGAGAGTAACAGGAGCTGCCGATAACGCATCCATAATAATTTCAATTCCTTAGGATGTTGGCAACCTTCTCGTGGTCCATCCCGTAAGTACGCGATATCTTTGACCGATAGAAGTCTGGCTGTAAAAATATGGGGGGAACAAACGCAAACAATAGACTCGTCGGGTTCGTGCGATATGATGGTGATGATATGATAACTTCAAAGTTTGCACAAAAACACACTAGTTTTATACTTGAAACGTGAATCAAGACTGATGATTATAATTTTTTTTTTTTTTTTTAGATAGTCAATACTTATCAAGGTCCAAAGACAACTCGAGTGTCAGATGGGCTGTGAGACAGCGGCCTGGTGATTGGTAACGATGGCGGTGATTAGGGAGAACATGATTATTAAAGAGGTCAATTCAATAATAATTTGTTTGCATTAAACTTGAAAATGACCATGTGTGAATCAGCTGGAAATCACACCCGCGAAATTATGTCCCACATGCGGACAGTTCTATGAAAGAAAATTTGCTTATGGAAGTTTCGTTTCGTTTTAGGTAGGTAGGTAGGTTAGCAGGTAGAGAGAGAGAGGGAGAGAGAAGGGGCAGAGAGGGGGAATATTGACAGTGGTTGTAGTTCGACGAGTTTCTGTTGTGAATGTTTACGAAAGGATTTACAGTCGGGCATACGTCACAAAAATGACGATAGCGTAGAAAAAGACAGGGAATGTGTTTGTAACACTTCAGTTTGGTTTCAGTTTTAGGCCGGTAGCTAAAGAGAGAGAGAGAGAGAGAGAGAGAGAGAGAGAGAGAGAGAGAGAGAGGGGGGCGGAGAAGAAGAGGCAGAAAAAGAAAGAATGTTGTGAATGTATTAGTTAATTACTATCTCTAGTTTGGTAATTCAATAAAACTGATTATGTAATTGTAATCTTATTAAGGCTAATTCAATATAAAATAATACCGTAGTGGTTATTTATTTTCCAGACATTTTATTGAGTAAAATAGATACAGTCTTACTTCTGACCAGTTTTCGCATTTTATCATTGAATAATTCATTTATTCTTTCTTTTAGATGTCATAACAAAAATACTGTTAAGATTTATTACTAAGCAAACTCCACGTCTTACTTGGCACAATGGCCAGGGAAAATGTTATCGATCCACTTCCCCAACGTGACTCTTTCTAGACAACATCCCATCCATCGTACGTAGAGTAGTGTCAGGGTCAGTTACCGATGCCTATGCAAGCACCAAGTACTGAGGGAGTAGTAATATGCTTTTCCCTATCCCAGGAGGGTCGAATAACTAGAACTCGCCATACATTAAACCGGCCGTGTGTCAAAGTTTTACTCGTCGATAACGAAGAAATATATCCACATACTGTCGGCTTTCGAGATGCGGTTTGTAACCCACTTTCGGCATCCGTTTTCGATATGTTATGATCTAGATAAGAGCTACTTCTTAGCTTTGATTTTACTGCGACACAGGCATTATCAATCGAATTAATGTACTGTACGTAAATCATAGTATCACACCCTCCCATATGTAGAACACGTTTCTATGAGACTGCTTCCATGTGTTTTATAAATATGGTCAACTTTAAAATCAATGTCTGTAACAGAGCGCGGACTCGCGTATGGCGGCTATATGCAAAAAACGAGCCGTATGCTAAATGACGACACGGTATTGAAAAAGAAAAAATACTACGAACAAAGAGAAATAGGATGTTAGAGAATACAATCACGTTCGGGATGTGGGTACGTCACAGCCGTAACGAGAAGTCACGCTTGGCGGGAGAATGAGGGATGAAGATACTTTTTAAAAATAAAAAACGGGAATTTAAGTTCTTTTCTCTTTCCTATTCTTTGTTTCATTTTCGACTGAGTCTGTACCGAACAGGTCTCGGGTGTCTACGAACATGTATAACATTACATGTCAATTATTTATCGAAAAACTCGTTCATATAAATAAGAAATGTTGTTTATTTAACTAATTATATACGATCTTCCCATAATATTCACCCTCACAGCACTGACAATCCACGCATCTTATTAATGCTTATTTTCGAGTGGCTTTTGGTCTTAATATGTGGTAACTCATTAGTAAAAAGGTCAAATAATGGGAAATATTAAAGATTAATTAACACTTCTGTTCAGTCTCAAAAGAATGGTTACTCCCTGTAAGGGTAGCTGCACGCGTGCTTGTTAGGCAAAGGTTGCGTAATCTCTAACTACACATATCTTGAATTGTTAAAGAGCATCTCTCCTCTCTCTCTCTGGCTCTTTCATACTCTCTCTATTTTCTCTCTCTATGTCTCTATTAGATAGTAGATCGAGAGAGAGAGAGGGAGAGGGTGGGAGGAGGTCAGAGAGATATTTTTGTAGTTAATTCACGTTGCAGGAAGTGACGTTTAAACTAACCGGATGTCATGTGATGCTACGTGGCAAGGTTGGTGAAACGTTGAGTCTCTCAGAAAATGCCGAGCCGAGCAGAAGTCTAAAATGGGAGGGAGATGCGCGCCCCAGACGTGGGACGTGGTAGGTACCCACAGTGGAGACCATCGATGGCGGCATCTGCAGATCATGCCTGGTAGAATAAAAGGTTGAAAACCCAACATCTGTCTTCATCTTGTGTATTCCGGCGAAAACAGCAAGAGAGCTCCACCCAGATGAAGACTCTCCCAGAGAAGCGGAACCAGGTATGAATCTTCTTTAATTCAAACACATAAATACACAACAAGCGTCCTAACTACTAGACAAACGGTTTAAGGGATCTTGGGTCCCGTTCTCTCGTCTCTTAACACTCGTAATATCTCTCTTTCTCTCTCATCGTCGTAAACTTCTTCTCTTCATTAGTAAAATGGACACGTCATCACCAGGGTACCAGTATCCCTCAAGTAAAGTGTCCAAGTCAAATCCTCTTCTTCTCCCTCCCTTATGTAACAGAATCAGCACTGAATCCAGTGGCAAGGAGAATCCAGGACGACAAGAAACAATGCCGAAATAAACTGAAGTACATACAACACCTGGAATTCCCAAATGGTCACTCATTCTAGTACTGAACATGATCAATGTTGCTTAACTTCGATGATCAAACGGTAACCGATGTGTCAACGTGAATATGCCGTACACAATTAACACGTGCGAACTAGTAAAACAATGAAAACAATATACGAATTATATAAAACGCATTAAAATGAAATTCTCTACCGGACCCGCATTATAATAACGGGTGAAAATGATTTTTAATTTTTTTTTTTACTTTCTTACATATTGTATATATACTTTACAATTACGCCTGTCTTGCCATTTTTTTTTGTTTAGTAGCTCTCAAATGCTAACTCCTCTGTACATTTAACGTGTAAAAAACTCTTATGACGATACTGATATGGTGAAAATATGCTTGTTCTTGATTTTTGAAATCTCCAATGTTAACTATTCTCTACCTTTGAATACAAATAATAATTTGTCCTCTCTAGATGTTAACTATTCTCTACCTTTAAAAACTAATTTGTCATCTCTAGATGTTAACTATTCTCTACCTTTAAAAAAAACCCTAATTTTGTCATCTCTAGAAGCTGTCGGAATTTATAAAGCACACTAGAAGTATTTTTTTTATTACCTATAATACAAATAAGTTTGATGTATTTTCTGTAAAGAAAAACTTATGTAAAAAGACTAATGGTTATTATTCCCGTTTGACTTTTTTTTTTAATTATTCCACTGTTCATATGCCAGGAAACTTGAAAGAAGCAGACCAATAGTTATTTGTATTTTTGTTTTAATGCATAATTAAAACCTTTGGAAAATGTTGATGACATCCGTGTCTTTTATAGGCTGGCTGTCAGTTGAGTAAAAGCACCCAAACAAAGTGAATACAATAAATAAAAAAAATAGAATCAGTGAGAAATAATAAACAAGCAAAATACATAAAAAAACACGGATAAAAGAAACGAAAAGTAGAGCAATTATTTTTATATGCGTAACGAATTTCTTTGTTCCTCTTTCGTTGAAATCTGAAGTTGGTGAAATTAGTGGATGTCGGTTTGTGATTTCTTTATAGTCGATGTTCATTAACGGTTAACCCTGGACTAAATACTAGCAATCTGCATTGTTCAAAATAGACCAATCAATATTGATCTCTTCCCAGAACGAAAAGCTATTCGGAACATATGGGTTTAAAAGATGGCTAATTAAAAAAGATGGGTTTAACAGATAGCTAATTAAAAAAGTGCAAAACCCCATGAGAGGATTAGTCTTTTTTTTTAATGATAGAAATGCATTGACATTTGATTCGAGGACCACTATGTTGTATTCTGCACGGAAGAAGTTTCATGAAGATTTGTTTAACAGACGTGAATATATATTCTGTATGGTCAATGAGAATTAACAGTTAAACCTACGCTTGATACTAGCAAGATTCCATTCCCAGAATATTTAAATCGACATAGATTTTTAAACTAAAGAAGCACGATTTATTAAGGCTAAAGGCAACTCAATGATAATAAATACTGAAATGCAATGATTGTATGTTTAAGAAGGATAAATCTTGTTATAGGATTGAGAATAATCAATAAAATAAACTAAGTTTTTATTACTTATAGGTGTAACGCACTTGGTATCGCACGTTGTATGCAGGCAGTCGCGAGAAAAACAAAGACAATGAAAAAATCGACTCTTTTTTAGAAACAACATACAATTATTTACAGGTACTTTCCAGAATAACGCCTTGTCTCTTGTTCAAAAGTCTTTTCGTAATCCACTGTGCTTAACAAACCCCTGCCGTGTGGAACAAATGGTATTCTGTCTTTGTCCCGCGAGGTTTAGGACTCTTCTGTCCCTGTCACTCTCGGGCCACGTTTGTGAGACGCCTATTTTTTGTGCTCTCTCAGGCCATGTTTTTCTTTGTTTCATAATCTTCCTCCAGCGCTGTTATTGGCATAGAGCTGTTGCTGCTGTCATACGCGCATACGCGTTCTGTTATAGGGATCAGTTGTAGTCTGGCGTCTTCCTAAGATATTGTTTCAATTTGGCTTAAGCAACTTCTATTAACTTCAGCAGTCAGACTCTTGGTTCCCTTCTGTAAAGGTGATGGAACTCAGTGCGTATAACTTTGTGATCACTACTTTTATTCTGCAAGATACCTTCAAAAGAATATCTTCACAAGTCGTTGTGATCATGTGCTCAGTAGCGACCCCCCCCCCAAAACAAAAACAAAAAAAAAAAACAAAATAACGCCGTGGTTCCAGAAAGGGGAAGCATTTGTGAGGAAAATTTCTTCGTAGAAAATCATGATTGACACATGCAGAACGAAGGAAAAAATTATTAGAAAACAAGTTCTCTTTTCGAATGTTATATAACGAAAAACTTCTTCTGATACTCTCCAGCCTCGTACAGAAACATATTGGATCCCACCATTTGCCAACAGAAACTGAGCGATAAAAAACTTGCTATAACAAGATAAGACTAGAAAACCGATCCAAACATCGTCAAATGAGCACACGCTTCCGTATCGAACATCTACGAGGTGTCTTCAGTAAGTTCCTAGACATTTTTGTACACGCATTATAAATTGTCGTAGACATTTGAAAAATCCGTATGTTATTGTTATACATCTTCTGAGATGACTGACCAATCTTTTTGATTCATGGTTCAAATGAACAGCTACAACAGAAATTGAAAGCATGATTGCCACAGCTGAATTTACAAAAATACAATCGGGACGTAGGGACACTTTAGAAGAACGATATGCAATAATAATCTGTTTTATACTTGGAAAAGATGCCACGGAAACGTATGGTGTGCTTTAGACTGCTGTTGGACCATCTTGCACGAATTGAGCATCAATTTTTGAGTGGCATAATAGATTCAAAGAAGGCAGGGAGCCTATGAGGGATGATGAGAGTTGCGGGAGAAGTAAGAAGGTCAGAATACCAAAGTTGATTGGCCAACATAAAGAATTTAATAAATAGGGACCGTCTGGTGTCTATGGAGACAATAAGTGCACGGGCTGATGTCAGTACGGGAACTGTATTCACAATTATTCGCGAGGAACTGAGGATACAGAAGATTTGCGCGAGGTTTGTCTCAAGAGTGCTAAGAAAAATTAGAATAAAATACGTTGTTATGACCAAGATGTGCATCAAGACCTATAGTTCAGACCTTGCTTTCTGTGATTTTTGGTTATTCCATAAACTCAAGTAAAACCTTACAGGCTGTCGTCATGAGACAATCGAGGAGATGAAAGCGGCTGTGACGAGAGTCATTGCCATGCTTACACAAGAGGAGTTCCAGAATTTGTTGGCATGGTAAAACAAGTGAATTGAAGCCGGACGAAATTACTTCGAAGAGAAACAGAGTTTCATGTGTGTACTCTCGATGAAAGTGCTCATACGAAACCAGTCTTGAAACTTATTTAAGACCCATCGTACGTCCAAAACGGTGCATTTTGAAAGATCTTGCATAGTACAATAATAACGACTACATCAAAATGTGGGTAACTATTGCAGGCAACTTATTTCAAAGACACGTAAATGTAAATAATGGAACTGTTATATGAAAAAAAGTAAGATTGTTAACAAGTTGTTTCTGGGTCAAATGCTAATATGCTCGGGCTATAACACAATTGCACAGCGCCTTTCATTTGAGTCACGGACCGCTGTATTTTCACCTTTAAGGAAAAGAAAGAAAAAATATGTCTCGCTGAGCTCTGATGAGATTGTTTGAATCATGAAAACGTGACTTTGATTTGAAAGTTTAATATGAAAAGTTTAAAGTACAAATTCGGCAATGTTTTGTTGGATCTATCACTTCCATCTTACTATCTGTTTCTATTTAGTAATTTAGGATTTAGTAATGAAGATTGCTTTATTATGGTTGTACAACACTTTAAAAGGGCAGACGTCACAGGCCAATTGATTTAGAATGAGTGTTTCATGCCAAATGAATGAGGGATGATGGTTCTAATTTTTCATTACATACTAACCACTACTAATCCTTATACACCAATAACTGCGCATCGAAAGGATACCATAATACTTAGCTCGCTGCACCTTATTATGACAAAGGCCCATGCAAAATGTCTGCCAGATTGGCATAACAGATAAACTAACTAAAAGAAATGTAATATATATTTAATTTTATTTATAGAAAATTATTACTATCTTTATCGATAAAGTAAACAGTTGTGTGACTTTCTTTATTATACTGATACTAGACTTTTTAGCTTGTTTAAAACAAGCAAAAGTTATAGCCAATTGATCTAGAATGGGTGCTTATGCTGAATTGATGGGTGATTATAATTTTTACTCCATTTTGCATTTAATACTAATCCTTATTAATCCTTACAATCCCATAACTGCGCATCAGAGGATACCATAATACTTAGTCCGCTGCGCCTTATCGTGACAAAGGTCCATACAATTTTTTTTGCCGGATCCGCATGACAGACAAACTGACTAAAAAAATGTAATATATATATTCATTTTATCAATAGAAGATGTTTCAAAAAATTTTAATCGTTTACTTTCTTTAATAACTTCGATTGTTAATAAACACAGACAGGGACCGAAGAAGAGGGAGGAAGAGAACCGGAAGAGACAGTGATAGATACGGTATAATTAAGAACTACGGAACCAAATAAAATATATACGAGAGAGTGAGAATAAAATATACATCACTAGTAAGATTTTATTTTTTTTACTTGGGAGTCACCACTTATCAAGGCCTTAATGCCACTCAAGGATAAGGATTAATGAATGTAAGGTGGTAGTCTAATAATCACTTATGGTGTAAATTGGGTAGAATTCGATTATTTATGAGGAAATAATAAGAGAAACTGGTTTACATTAGATTTTTAAGGCTAACATGTTGTATTTAATCGGGAAGCATGCTAGCGGAACAGTGTTCCAAAGACGGAAAGTTCTGGCAAAGGAGCTTTGTTCATAGAATTTGTTTTTACATTCAGGCAAATATAGAGAGTGGGGAACTCATATATAGTGGTTGTAGCTTGTCCAGTGTTTTTTGTGAAAGTTTGGCAAGTTTGTATATTTATTGCTAATAGCGTCTAATTGGAACAAAAATACATTTTTTCAAACATGACTAAATTCCGAAATTAAGCAAAACTTATGAATATATTTCGTATAATTGGAAAATGATTTAGGGGGGAAACGTTGATGAACAGAGTGTAAACATAATATTAACACTACTCGACAGACAAGTTGATGCATGCATTACTAAATTAGAAAATACTTATGGATGAAGTGCGAGTAGGTCTGCTAGTTTTTTCTATTAAAGCCAGAAAGAAAATGATATAAATTTATACATGAGTTCAAGCTGGAATGCTAAATGACCCATGCAGTGTTGATGTGCCGTAGAAGAGAGCGGCTGAATCAAGCCTTCACATGCCAAGAATTTGAAGCAGCTTCCGTTGTTTTTATTCTTCTGGTTCTTAAAAAAATATTTGAATTTTACTTCAGGGCCAATGAATCTTTCATTCGTCTTTTAAGAAGAGAATATTTTCTTTGCTTTTGGAAATGTCAATTCTTTTCAAATTAGGTAAACAAACCGAACCAATTTTTTGAGCTCATTTGCTCGGGTTTTCTTTGCAAAATACTTACGTTTCTCTTCCTGCTGCTTTTACTTATATTTACTTATATTTACTTAGGTTTTACTTGCTTAGGCAAATTTTTTAAAAAAATCCACAAAATCAGAACTTTTCGTGTTTTTTTTTCCGCGATTTTATTTTCTCTATTTTTTTTCTTGCAGTTTGCTTCTTTGCCAATTTCGTAGTAAGAGAAGACGTCATTTTCTTTAGCAACTCTCTTTTTTTTAATGTTCATTATTATTATTATTATTATTATTATTATTATTATTATTATTATTATTATTTGTATGTTTCCTGGCTAGGTGTTAGCACTTCGGTCGTTACAATTGATATCCCGTTGGTATAACATGATTTTCCTGAAATAGAAGTGCCAAAAATCTCCTTAAATCTTTAGTACCTCTTGTTCCCTTTCATCACTAGTGCGAGTCTTTTCATGTTATCGCAACAGCTGTTTACTAGGGATTTACGGATGTTTGCCGTCGTTGGTTTTATTTATACTTTTGCTGTACAGAAAGTTTTTTTTTTAATCTCTTCAACAGATACAATTTCATATACAAACGATTTGTCGATTACTTCTGTTTGCAGAGCTATATTATATAAACGCATGCATTGCAATTGATAAATTCTGTCTATTCAATAAGTAGATGATATACAGGTAATAAAGCTCTGAGTAAACGCGGAAAGCAGGTAATGGCTAAGTCAAGTAAACTCTAATCTGAACATGACCACCAGACATAAAAATATGCGTATTTGATATTTTACTTTAATATTTAAGCGTACGAAACAAGGTAGACAATGCAAGTCTTCTAAACGGTTTTGCACAAGCACGTACGTCGGTGCATTATCGCTGACGATACGCACGTGCGTTCTCATTTACTTGCATCCCCCCCACCATGAAGTAAGAGACAGACTCAAGGTGAAAATGTTTCGCAGGGAACGTTCAGTTCTCCTGAGAGAGTCACACTATATTGGAACGAAAATAAACGACAAAAAATATGCCTAAGTCTAGAAGAAATTCTCACTCATCGAAGATAATAAAAGCTGAAGAGTAGTATCAGAACAGATACTACACATAGATCCTACGCGTGTATTTATCAACTAATATACAACGTATGTGCCAGGAGGTAAAATTCGATAGAAAAACGCTTGATAAAAATAACGTGCCATTTATTATTTGTTTGTCGTGGTCGAACATATAAGATTTTTTTAAAGCCAAAAACGCATTTCATGCGCACAAATAACTCGGAAATAAGTTCTAAACAAATGTTCGCAATACAAGAACAACATATGCGTGTGCAAGAATGAAAACATTCGCAAATGAACGAAATATGTTCATTTTATTTACATGTAATTGGAATGGGAGTTATGTACTAGCCGAAAGAATAATTTTTGACGCTATTGCCGGTTATTTGACCATAGTCTAAGTGTTAATTGACAATATCAGAACAGTAATCAAGGAAGCTGAGCTGTTAGTGCTTTAAATGCATGCTAAAACCTCAGATTGATAAAATATCTTAGTTGTGTGTAATGCTTTAAAACATATTTTTTTCTCCCCAACAATGTAGATGGAACGAGATTATAAACCCTCGCGTCAAAAACAAACTCTCCTGATACTCGTGTTTATATATATATATATATATATATATATATATATATATATATATATATATATATTAACATACATATATATTATTTATATTATGTATATCATTTATATTATATTTTATATATATATATATATATATATATATATATATAGAGAGAGAGAGAGAGAGATTTTAACATATTTTTGGTTGTTACTTGCAAGTACTTTACACTGAGTTTTCAACAGTCATCTTCAGGCGGTTTTCATTATTGTTCGTGTAAAATCTGGATGGTTTTATATGCTTCAATTAAGGTTATATTTAAATCTCTTGAACTAGTGAAGCGCCTCGTGTTAAAAAAAGAAAAAAACACTACAAAGAAAGCTTTTTAAACAACAACACTCCGTGCTATTTAACAATACTTGTCTGAATATATATATATATATATATATATATATATATATATATATATATATATATATATATATGATGAAAATAATGGAAATAGCATTATTTAACTGTAGACACAGGTTAACCTTCTAACACCATTCAAACACCCCCTGTAATAATTAACACATAATCTCAATCAATAAATTACATAAAAAACACTCATTTCATTTCTGTTACAAACCTATATTTGAATTTCAACAGATATATATTTTTTCCAGTAAGAATATTAACTACGTTCATATTTTTAAAATTACATTAACGACTATATGACGTCACTAAAATTTACCTCTCTTTAACAACGCCCCCTCCCCTCCTTTTTGAATTTCCAACGTCTTTTTCCGTTTTTTCTGAAATAAAACTGCATCACACTGTGTACGTGAAACATTTTCAAATATTTTGTACTGGTATTTTTTGTTTCTTAATCTCATTCATCCAGAGGAAGTCTCGAAATAAAGACGAAACGTTGATAAACACATAATAAGGTTTGTTCCTTTTTATTTCTCTCTCTCTCTCTCTCTCTCTCTATATATATATATATATATATATATATATATATATATATATATACAAAACAAACGCTTGAAACTCAATATTTCCACATATCGTTTATACTAATAGATGTATACTTAGAACCGACCGGTGTTTGAAGACAGTGGCTTTTTGAGGTTTCTGTCAATCTGATTAAAGACATTTTAATATTCATTGTTACGCGGGCGAAGGGTTGGCAAACATGTCAGCCCTATGCTGTGATTTGATTGTTATTTGATGCCGAGTCTTGATGACGTACTTGTAAACTAGTTATCTGCTCCTCTAATCGGCCATCTTGGATTCTAAGTGCACATGCTGTCGACCTGAAAATATCTTTTAAAGAAAGGAGACGTTTTATTAAAGCTCTAGAAAATGAAAGCATTTAATTTTACTTGTTTAATTTTCTCATATGGCTCTAATGTCACTTTTCTCTGACGCGATTGCAACAAGAGCAGATGACATACAAAATCCTTCAATTACACTATTAAATATTATGAGAAAGGTTTGGAAAGAAGTTTTTATAATTTCAAGAAACCTCCGATGCATTAATTAATTGAAAGCCATGAACTATTGATATTGTAAAGCTTATGTGAAAAAAAAACACACATGCTGAACTCAAGTGTGTAAATATGTACTATCTGTTAAACGTTGAATATTGAATGCAGCATTATTCGTACCAGAAAAAAAACAGTTGGAAATAGGTCATACACCATCCACTATGACAATGCATGTAACTAGAAAACGGAGCTATAAAACCCGACATAATTATAATGGAAAAAGAATGAGAAAGAAGCAACCTTAGTAGAAGTTAGTGTCTCCAGTGATGCTGGGTGAAACATAGCCGGGAAAGGATAAAGAAATACCTAGGTCTTGTGTACGACATAAAAAGAAACTGGAATCTTAGGAAGATCTCTATTATTCCAGTAATTATAGGAGCAATCGGACTCATGAAAAAGAATAATAATAATAATAATAATAATAATAATAATAATAATAATAATAATAATAATAATAATAATAATAATAATAATAAAAAACTACCGGACAAATATACCCGATGAACCTCGTGCAAGAAAAATCCAATTTTACCTGAAGGGATGCTCAAAATCTTTTAAAACATCTCTTAGTTGGAATATTTGAGTTAGCGGGTGTATAACACTATCAGCCGGCCACCGAGGTGTGACCGACAGACGTGTTATAGTAAATGTCTTAAAGCGGTCTCATGAAGACATGAAGATGGGCCAGTCATTTGGGTCTGTGTAGTAAGAAGAAAATCATACCTGAGATGTTGGATCTGGGTGTGGCTGCTTTCTTTTCTCAAGATGATCTCTTCACCCTGGTGGCATTCTGGTGGGAATCTTCATTTCTTTGTCCTCAGGGCCGCCTTTCGACTTAAGACATTTATGAAGGAATTCATGGCAGACACAAGAAAAACGACACGCGACACAATTGTAATATACAAAGGTATAACTAACTATTTTATTTTACATCAGAGATACAATATATATTACAAAAAAAAAACAATTTACAATTAATTTTTACAATAGGCTTTTCAAAGCTAACTAACCTACCCTAACTAGTGTTGAGGGAGGGGGTGGCCCCCCTCATTTACGAAGAGACAGTCTATGCGTCCTCACATCATGGTGGTCGTGCAGGAAAAAGACAGAAAGATAGCAAGGGGATTATGGGAAGGGGTTTCTTTGTATCTCTACGCTCATGGACAATTTACCACCCGTCCATGCTGCAGAGTGTGTTAGAAACAGTGGCACAAGGAAATAGTGCCACATCCCTCCCTATGCTATCCGAAATTTATGAGCATTCATAAATTTCAGAAGTCCCTAATTTTCCGTGAATGGTGCGTCAACCGGCCGTCAGCAATCAATGTCTCCATGCTCTACGTTCCATCAGGAACTCAGTGAAGCAAGTTATCTTTTCCACCAGGCTCCTGGTAGGCTGGTATACTGCTTCAAATACCAGAGAGGGTAATCATCCTCGCCCTCCATCGAGGCAATGACCTCATGATTTCAGTTACTGGATTTACACTTTCTTAAGCAACCAGTATAATATTTTTTAACAAAGCCGGATTTTACGTGAGTTCATCACGCCGACCTATACGTATTTCACTAAGCCGGATTCTACGTGAGTTTATCACGCCGACCTATACGTATTTCACTAAGCCGGATTGTACGTGAGTTTATCACGCCGACCTATACGTATTTGACTAAGCCGGATTCTACGTGAGTTTATCACGCCGACCTATACGTATTTGACTAAGCCGGATTCTACGTGAGTTTATCACGCCGACCTATACGTATTTGACTAAGCCGGATTCTACGTGAGTTTATCACGCCGACCTATACGTATTTGACTAAGCCGGATTCTACGTGAGTTTATCACGCCGACTTATACGTATTTGACTAAGCCGGATTCTACGTGAGTTTATCACGCCGACCTATACGTATTTCACTAAGCCGGATTCTACGTGAGTTTATCACGCCGACCTATACGTATTTCACTAAGCCGGATTTTACGTGAGTTTATCACGCCGACCTATACGTTTTTTTAATTTAGTCTGCATAACATTATTTCCGTAACTGGATTTACGCTCCCTTCAGCAACCAGTATAATGTATTTTAACCAAGTCGGAGTTACGTGACCTCACCACGCCGACCTATATGTATTCCAAGTTATTACTTCAGTTACTGGACTTACGCTCTCTTCAGCAACCAGTATAATATATTTTAGATAAGTCGGGGTTATGTGACCTCATCACGCCGACCTATATGGATTTAGTAAAACCTCGGTCTTCAGAGGTTCTAATCCAATTAATTCTGTTAGAGCAAGGAGTCTGCCGCCGAGCGACCAATAAAAACTATCCACCACGGAATATTTATTAATTATATAAAGAATTAATTAAGAAGGGCACTCAGCCTTCATGAGTTAGAATACTCAATTAGGGGGAAAAAAATTTCCAAAAATAAACAATTCAGAAACCTGGTATACATTAAATCAATGAAATAGGGTGTTAACAATTTTTTTTCTTAAAAAGAAAACATTTTTAAAAAATCATTTCAGAGCACCTCGGTCACAATTAGAATTTGTTTACACAATGCAAACGCATTACAAGTTATTACATTCATAATTAACTTTTTCCCAAATTTTCAGGGTACATTTAAAAAGTATGTGTATTTTTTTCAAAACTTGATTTACAAAAGATCATTAAAATTTCATTCCCAAATTTAAAAATTATTTCAAGTATTTTGGTTCATCGTTAAAATCAATTTATGTTAGTTAACTTCTTTCCAAAGTAATTCATTTATTATTATAAAAAACAATCTTCTCAAAAGGTCATAAACTTCGAATATACCCATTTTTCGTAATACAATTCAAAAATTATTCCAAACATTTGGTTCATTATTAAAATTAATCTTCCGAAAAGATCATAGAAAATTCATTTTGAATCAATTTACCCTTCACAATGAGATTCAGAGACATCCCAAAACTTTTTCATTTCGTAATTATTATTTTTAAAATTCAGTGTACATTTAAAGTTATTTAATTGATTCTTAAAAATCATTTCTTCTTTTAGACCATTATCCAGGTCATTTCGAATTCAGAAACTTTTCATGTTAATTAACTTTTTTTTCAAAGTAATTATTTTATTATTTAAAAGCAACTCTTTTCCTAAACTCACTCACAAGGATTATTTCGAATTAATAAACTCCCGCCACACCTAGGAGCTACATTAGTTAACGACCAGTTCTGTATAGTTAAAAGCTCGAAAGAATTAAAATTTCAATTTAAGAGAGATCTTTCTAGACTGAGGAAATCTTTTTTTTTTCTTAATAATTAATTCAATTTTACGTATATACTCCTCAGTCAATATTTCAGGGACCCCTATCATACGGTCCAATTTCAAATAAACCTTCAATTAAAGAATTTGCTCGAATAATTCTTCCTTAAAATCATCTAGAGTTCAGGAAAATCTCTTTCGTTAGTCAAACAATATTTCCTTAGAAATTATTAAAAATTCAGAGAATATTCGAAATGTAATAGCGTAATTTTTTCTTTAAGAAAAACTATGAACATTTCAGAGAACTCTCAAAAAATGAACGTAATCATGTAACAGTTGGCTTTTCCAAACACTCGAAGACTTCAAAAAAAGTACTTTAAGTGCTGTTTGAATAATCGTCTCAGTTTTTATTTTTAATAAAAAAACAATTGAAGACATCATTTAATGTAATTTAACGAAGCATAAATAATTTTGTTCTTTAAACTTGGTAGAAAAATTTAAAAAAACTCCAAGTTAATTCGTTATTATATGCCCTCCTGCAATCAGCCATGGGGGTTTAGCTATACAATCATTAAAACGCAAGAGTAGAGAAAGAGAATGAGGGGAAAAAGAAGGGGATAGAGGCAGAGCGATGCCATTACACACCCCACCACCCTCATAACACCATTACGTAATAACAAAAAAAAAAAATCTTCGACGATTTTAAAAGTCACTCTCTCGTCCTCACAGGTAAGGGAATGAGAGAGAGATAGAGAGAAGAAGAGAGAGAGAGAGGCAGGTAGCGTTGTTCTACCACCCATCCCTTAACAACCTCACAAACACCATGACGAGGTCATCTTAGCTTATCTTTCCCATGTGCGGTCATTGTTTTAAAAAATGAGTGACAGGTAGACATTAAACACTTCTACGAGTTCAAAAAAAAATAAAATAGAAAAAATCTTGTTTTTATCAATTTTGTAAGGCGCTCACACAAAGAAAACTTCGTATTATGTAATCTAAATTTTTAGCGATAATATTTTTTCTTTCCCTTCTTTTCTTTTTTTAACAGACAAAAAAAATAAATAAAAAACATTATCAAATCAAAAAGTCCCCTTATGTTTCAGCGTAAATTGGTACCTAACATCAACTGTTCATGGAATAAAATGTAATGTAAAAGTTCTATTTTTTCAAATCTGAATCTAACACTTGCAAAGTCAAAAGAATTTTTTTAAAAAGTCCTATATTTTTATAAACCTGAAATAAAGATCAGATAAAAAATGTTAGGTATCCTTTATTTTCTTTCCTTTTTTTTTTCTTTTTTAAATTTATTTTTCGAGCTTCGTGTTTGAAGGATTTTTTTCTTTTTTTTTTCATGTAATAACAAGATGCATAGATATACACACATATCGATATATATCCGGAGAGAGACAGAAAGAGAGAAAGCGTGAGAGAGAAAGAGATATTGCATATTCTAGAGACACTTTTTTCTCATCTCTGTTTTTTTTTTTTTTTTTTTTTTTGTGTGGGACACATTTCTTACTTTTTTTTTTCGAAGGGTTACTTTCAATACTCTTTTTTTTTTTTTTTAAATCGATCTTTTGTAAACCGTTTTTTTTTTTTTGTAGGTGCAAGACAATTTTTTGTTCAGGTTCTGAATTTTCCTTTTTTGAGTGCGTTTTTTTTTTTTTTTTTTTTTTTTTTTTGTGCGCGTGTGTACTGGTCTGCCATTTTTTTTAAATTTTGCCAGAAATAATAATTTTTTCCGTTTTTAAAGACCGTGGACCATTTTTTTTTTATTCGATTCGTCTAGTGGTCATTATTTTTGGTTGTGCCGTGGGTTTAAGAGTCGAAATTATTTCCATGCTGGGAAACAATATGTCTTGGTCATAGTGCATCATTTATACTGCGACACAGATGCGACGAGATCCGTCTGGTAATTAACCAGGGTCAATCCTGCGTCTTAAGGCAACCATTTATAACACTATCAGCCGGCCACCGAGGTGTGACCGACAGACGTGTTATAGTAAATGTCTTAAAGCGGTCTCATGAAGACATGAAGATGGGCCAGTCATTTGGGTCTGTGTAGTAAGAAGAAAATCATACCTGAGATGTTGGATCTGGGTGTGGCTGCTTTCTTTTCTCAAGATGATCTCTTCACCCTGGTGGCATTCTGGTGGGAATCTTCATTTCTTTGTCCTCAGGGCCGCCTTTCGACTTAAGACATTTATGAAGGAATTCATGGCAGACACAAGAAAAACGACACGCGACACAATTGTAATATACAAAGGTATAACTAACTATTTTATTTTACATCAGAGATACAATATATATTACAAAAAAAAAACAATTTACAATTAATTTTTACAATAGGCTTTTCAAAGCTAAC
>NC_136485.1:55659387-55676887 GCF_053919585.1 Euprymna scolopes | reverse complement strand
CCTCATAATTTATGCATACATCATGGTCGTTGTTGTTTCACTACGTTTCATCTAACTCATTCTCTGGCCTTATCTACAGTTCCATGTGACCATTTTCTGAGGATAGCGGTTTAAATCCTATCCAAGTAAGCCAGAGGATAAGTAACCTAAAAACGTGGTGAGGCAATTATGGAAGTACTTACTCAAAATAAGTTTTAAAAAAACCCTTAGTATTCCGATCCTGTCGCGATTAATCACCTGAAGAAATCACGAGGATGAGTTAAACGAAACGTGGTGAAACTACAACTAGGAAGATGAGCCTACCAGTCAAGAAGAGATTGAATGCTCAAATTATGAAGCTTAATTTCAAACGATTCTAAAAATAAAAAAAATAAATACCGTCCAATACTCACCCGACAATGGAAGACCATAATAAAGACACACAATTTGATCTATAAGACCATAAAATCAAACTTTGATCCCTTTTCAAGATCCGTGGTACAATAGATAAATACGTTGAGTCTTTAAAGTTACAGGCGAGCATTGTCTGAAGATAGCGGTTTCATTCCTACCCAAGCAGGCCAGAGGATTAGTTGGCCAAAACATAACGAGGCAACAATAATAGAAGGCAGTAATTACTGAAGATAAGTTACAAGACTCAGCACTCATCGTCGCGGTTCATCACCTGAAGAAGGCCAGAGAACCAACTGACCGAAACGTGGTAAAAAAAACACAACAACTATGAAAATGAGACAGTAAAAACATCAATGATTTATATCAACAAAAAAAGATTTAGCACGGTAGCATAAGTGTATAAGAACAATTAACATCTACGATATATTAAATGTAAAAATTAAAGAATTGTTGGCTTATAAACATGTCTCGATGTGTTGCAAAACACATCCAAGCAAGAAGACCGGATGTTGTGATAGTCAACAAGAAAAAAAAATCCTGCCAAATCGTAGACTTTGCTGTTTCCCGCAAAAAGAATGTGTTTGACGATTAGTTTGAAATGGTTATTTGATCTGATCTTATCAATCTGATATGATTAGTCAACAATATCATTTCTGTGGTCTATTACGATTAGTATTAAAAGCATTTATATTTGTCTATTACGATAGCTTGGAAGAACGTTTTGATTGGTCGGTTATGATAAATTTCAAATTTCATTATCATTAGTTTAAATAACATCTGAAATTGTCTGTTACTACTCGTTTGAAAAGGGATTTTCTGTTTATTTGTAACAACTACTTTTATTTAACATTTGCCTTTTTCTGTTTCGATTGATTTTTTTTTCTATTTCAAATCCATCACTTATCAAGGCCGGGAAGTCACTCTAGCATAAGGATTAATAAGTGTTAAGTAGTTGGTGAGACAACTCAGGTAGGGCCTAATTATTTCAGAGGAAGTGTTAACAAAAATATTTACGTTGAACTTAGAAAGACTTAAGTTATTTTTAGCCGTGAAGCAGGTCCACGGTATCCTGGTTCATAGACTGACAATTCTAGGAAATAAACTCTTCTCACGAAATTTACGTTTAGTTTTAAAACGACATTCTTATTGACGTGTCTGAGTTTTTGAGATGAGGATTGGTTATTTGTATTATTACTATTCATTTGACTACTGTTCTCAACTTGAGTGCGATTTTCACAACGTTTCGGTCGATATAACCTCCGACAAGTCAGGTATAGCTGACCATATCTGGAGAGAAAAGGGAAACCATCTACCATCATGGGACGAAGTAAAAATTATAGACAGAGAGGAACGGTGGAGAGTAAGACGACTGAAAGAAGCAGCACATATGCTGGGGAATAACCAACTGTTTAGACCTTGTATAGAATTTAATATGGGATCAGTAATTATAAACAATAGATAGTATATACAAGTAATAAGTAAACACATTAATATATACAAGTAATAAGTATAGAGATGGATATACATTAATATATAGTAATAATTAGTAATAAATAGTGATATTTATAACTAGAAATAAAAATAGGTCTAAGGCTTCTAAAATTCGTACTAGAATTGTCCGCAACGACCCAAAAAGCAGTGGTTAAAGTACTGGTGACATAAATTGTAAAAGTGATATTCTCCTGAAGGTTGAGGGGCCAATCTGGGGCGACCGAAAAAATACAATTACTTAGGACCTCTATCTAGTCAGGGCTGATAGAACAAGAGCACTCTACTTCCTGAAGACAATAAAGGGTTCTGTTCGAAATTCGGTCCAAATTCTCGAGTTCAAACGAAACATTCCCGAGTTCGACAAGGTACACCTGAAGAAGGCTGGAGGTTATATCGATCGAATCGTTGTGAAAATCACACTCAAGATGAGAACAGTAGTCCGATGAATAATAATACATACGTTGTTATTGTTCTGTAACTATAAGGTGAAAATGAGATGAAATAACATTTTTGTTTGAATCAAAATTTTCATTAGGATTTGTGATAAATTTACAGTAACCTTTACAATTGTAAGACTAACTTGAAACAGAATTTTCATTTGTCTGTTAAAATAAGTTAAAAAAAACAAACATTTTCTTTGGTTTATAACGATTAGTTTTGTATTGTAATGAATTGTTTGAAAAAACATTTTTATTAGTCTATTACACTTAAGTGCAAAACAGTTTTCACGTCGCAAAACGCCAAGATTGAGTGGTCGCTTCTGAAGAAACTCGATTTTAGTTTAATAATGTTGAACCGAAATGTCTTTCTTTTTTTATCAATAGTTCTTAATATATTTCAAAAAAGATATAATTTCATGCCGCGCTGATTCGACTGCATCGCATTTCTGTTTTCTTTCGAATTTTTGATCTGGCATTAACATTTAGTAAAATCAATTATGATTTCCATCGATCAGTTTACAACATAAAACATATGGAAGCAGTCTGAGACGCAGCTTGCAATTGAGGATTTCTTTTATTTCTTTCGCATTTATTGAGTTCAATTTGAACAATATTTGATATTTACAAAATTCCAACTTTCAAAGTTGAGTGTTGACAATTGAAATGCATTTCTTAATATTTTCAACCGGAAAGAAAAAGAAACAGTAAAAAACAACAGATTACACATCATTAAAATATATCAAATAATAATAATAATAATAATGATAAAAATAATAATAATAATAATAATAATAATAATAATAATAATAGTAATAATACCACCACCAATGATAATACTAATAAAGCTAGCTGTACCCCCCGATCACGCGTTGCTGTGGCTTCGTCTGGTTAACGCAAGTATTGGATTGATTTGAATCACGCAGACACACGCAAGTACGCTGATTCACTCACATACGCACAAAAAACACACGCGCACACACGCAACAAAAACATGCACATTCACGTACATACACACGCGCACACACTTGCACCCACAATCACTCGAATGTGCACACACTCGAACGCGCATGCGCGCACGAAAACACACGCACACACACATATATGCACGCACACACGTTCGCACACTCGCATGAACATACACCCACATTTTATTAAGAGTCAGAAATAGACAGAAGAAGACTGTGAATGTTTCAAACTGTCAATTTATTTAGAATAAATAATTTTTGGCTTATAAACATGTGTCGATGTGTCAGAAAACAAGATTTATTAACACCATCTACGATTTATTTACACAGAAAAGATTAATTTAGCGTAAAACAGAATTTTAGTCAATCCTACTTATTTAATTATATAAACATGTGCCAATGTGCTGCAAAACATTATTTAGTAACAACATCAACGATTTATAAAAAAAAAGAAAGATTTAGCACGATAGCATAAGTGTATAAGGTCAATTACCAGCTACGATATATCAAATGTAAAAATTAAAGAATTGTTGGCTTATAAACATGTCTCAATGTGTCGCAAATCCATCTAAGTAAGAAGACCGGATGTCGTAATATTTAACAAGAAAGAAACGTCCTGCCAATTTGAAGACTTTGCTGTTCCAGCTGACATCAGGATAATTATCAAATAAAAGGAGAGAACGGAGCAAAATCTACGATTTGACATGATTTGTCTTTCTTGTTAATTAGTACGGCATCTGGTCTTCTTGCTTAGATGGGTTTGTCCGTCTGTATGCCCATGTACCATAGGATTTTGTGTTTCTTGCTTTCGAGTACTGTTGCGGGCTTATGATTGTGTCATTGGTCTATACGTTGAAAATGCAGTTGTTTGCATAATTCCCAGTGTACTGTCCCCCCCGACATGGTCGTGTCTGTTTTTTGTATTCCTTTTGGGCCAGTTTGCTGCATTCACTTACTATATGGTTTATCGTTTCATCTCTTTGTCCACAGAGCCTGCATTTGCTGTTTTCTTGTGTTTTATCGATCTTTGCTTTGATATGGTTGGTTCTTATCGACTTATCTTGTGCTGCAGTTATTATTATTATTATTATTATTATTATTATTATTATTATTATTATTATTATTATTATTAAGTAGGAGTTTTCGATCATATCATCATCAAAGAATTCTCTCTGAGAACAATCTGTGGATTTCCTTAGATTTTAAGTACTCATCACCTCTATTCATAGCATGTTCAAGTTAGTTTGTGTTATATCAATAGCCGTTTACCATTGTTTTCTTGTTAATAATACTACTAATAATAAAACAGGTAAAATTTTAAGATTTGTCATAAATGTTCGATGTTTTGTTACTCATTTAAGGAATATTGATCCAAACTGGAGTAAGGATTCTAAACATAAGTTTTATAGCGTAGTTTTGATTTTACTCTTCATAAAAAATATAAAATTCCTGCAAACTGTTCGGTTCGGGGAATAAATATTATCTGTGCTGAGACGGGTATTCTTATAGTAAAAATATAATAAAAAACTGAGTACTATATATTTGGACACCTGTGCACATAAAAAGGCGTAGATATGATTTTTAGGGACTCGACATTCTTACACGCCAACAAAGTAAGGAAATGAGCAAGAAGAACATTAATCTTGCGTCTATGTCCGTCAGTTCGCTTTCTGCACTTTTACATCCCAGGTAGACTCAACACCGACGCCAATTATAAAGCATCGTACCCTGAGGATTGTTTATGGCAAACACAATTGGAATAAACGTAGCCCGCTCCGACGTGATGTGGATCAATTTAGAGTCTAGAAGCTGATCTCTGACTTCTCAACTAATTAACTAAGAAAGATGGTCCGTTCTTTCAAAATATGCACAGACAACTTTTCTTTTTTATAAAACATATATTTCTTTCAATCTTTTTTTGTTTTGTTGAAGAGAACATATCACGTGATGTTTCTTGTGTTATACACATTTTGTTTCATGCTCTAAACCAGATACTTTAATTTAGGCAGGTATATTAGACGCAGTATTTTGGAATATATATGTGTGGTATCTTCAGCGGCTACATATTGCTGACCGTTGTTTGTATATATATATATATACACGCACATCCTCTTTATTATACTGAGGAAGACAGAAGGTACGATCGAAAATTTTGTTCCCGAAGAAATGATTTGTCAAAAGACATTTTCTTATCTTACACCTTACACGTCACGCAATAAAAATAAATAAAGAAACGATAAAATCTTTCATAATTTCGTACTTTTCTCAATGAACAGTTCTAAGAAAAGAAACTTTGCATATGATGCATATAATATACGGAGCTTATTTGAAGGCAGTAACTCTTTCTCTCTTTCTCTCTCTCTCTCTCTATATATATATATATATATATATATATATATATATTAAGATTACATGATACAAATACGTATTTCATAGCTAAACGGTAAGCATCTTAAGGGCAATAGATAATATACATTTATATTTTACTGAATTAAATATATGTATGTATAGATAATAAAATCATATGTACATACACACAAAGATACATATATCTATGTGAACATATATATATATATATATATATATATATATACATGGCCATTTGCATATACCTTAAAATTAGATAATTCTTAACTATAATACCCATGCTCATAGCTTTTATTTAAAAATTCGATTTGAAAACAATATTTTAAATTGTATCAATATACATATATATATATATATATATATATATATATATATATATATATATATAAATGACAAAAAGCTATATTCCAAAATTCATGATGTTGACCATCTTATAATGTATTCTTTTAATTCAGGTGTACTTATAAATTCTTGATAGTATCTGTTTCGTACCGCAAAATCAATCACTTAATTATCATATTAATCAGTGAATCTGTTATGGCTATAACTCATCAGAAGAAATAGCAACAATCAATCCGTCAAAAGGAATTGAAATGTGATTTGACATGGTAAAAATCCGAAAAGTGGAAAAGAAGCTCCAGGTACCTTTATAATTTTCCATTACACTATATTGAATTCAATATATATATATATATATATTTATATATATATATATATATATATATATATATATATATATCATTCTGTTGACTATACATTGTGATTAAAGAAAACGAGCGGATCAGCCTTGAAACTAGGATTCGGAAACCATGTAACGTATAACAGTGACAAAAGAATAGGATGTCTTAAACATCGGAGCTAATGAACGGGATGATGAGAACAAGAAACATAACTACACTTTGTTTTACAAGACTGTTAGCCGAGAGAATTCAATTGCTTTATGGATGTATATGTATTTTACGCTAAGTGTAAATCTTCATTTAAAGCAACAGAGTTTTCTCCCTTTCCCATTCATCTGCTGGTTAATGTTCTAAAATGACATGTAAAAACAAAAGAATCTGAAATCTTCAGTTCAACGTTGTTTTTTGTCATTCGATTTCATAGAGATTTAAACTGTAGGTAAATTACACATAATGACTTGTAATGATGGCTCGTTTTCACATAATATGAAAACACTTGTCAAAACTCATAACTGCAATCGTGTTATCTCGACGTTCACATTGTTAATCATATTACAATATTTGTGATGATTGGAACTGTTTGGAGGTTTGAGAACTACTAAAGACATCCAATCGTTTCTCATTATTTGTTCGTCTCCGAGTTAATGCATATATTTACATGCCTATATATATATATATATATATATATATATATATATGTATACATATATATATGTGTGCATATATTTATACATATAAACAGAGGTTATATATAGAGAGAGTAATCTCTTCATATATATATATAAGTATGCATAAAATATATATGCATATGTACATATAATTTCACAGAAGATATGTATGCAAAATATGTACGTATGTACGATTCCTAGAGTATATATATATATATTTTATATATATATACATATATATACACACACACACGCACACACACACACATATATGTATATATATATATATATATATATATATATATATATATATACACTGTGTATCGTACATACGTACATATTAATGTATACACCGACAGAGAGAACGTGATAATTCTATATAGAAATGAAATTACTTATATATAGAAATATATTTTAAAACACACACTCACACAAACACACTTACATATATATACACACACACACACACACACACACACACACACACACACACATATATATATATATACACTAGCAAAAGTACCCGTCGTTGACTGGGTTCAAAAACAGCCTACAGAAAATGGACTCTGATTTATGAAAGTACGATAGATTATGAAAATGAAGGGTTGTAAAGAGATAGCTTCGAATTCGGGGGTATCAAAACCAAAGCAAAATATGATGAAAGTCAAAATAAAAGATAGACCCCATAATTTATTATACCATACTTGTTCACACTGAAACTCTTATCACAATATTCTGTGGATCTATATTAAAAAACATTGTTTAACGTATTGGCATATTTACATTCTATGGATGTCAGGCGCGAACGAACACCCCATAATTTTATTATACTATATTTCTTCAAACTGAAACATAATTATCAAAGTATACTTATGCAGATAGACATGAAAAGTCTTTATTAAAATTTGTGCCTATTTCCACTCTATATAGTCAACCATATAGGAGCCTATTCGTGACCAGACACACACACAGCTTTATATTATAGATATACATGTTTGTAGGATAAGCAGTTATCTATATACACAGTTATCTGTATAAAGATAATTGTTTCTCAATATATGCTTATTGACATATACATATGTATATATGTAGGTTTTACATATGTATATATTCCTACATACATATGCATACGTATATTTAGGAATATATGAATGCGTATATATATGTATATATTTACATATATATATATATATATATATATATATATTTACACACATTTTTACGCACACACGCACATACACACACACATATATACTAGCAGTTCCGCCCGGCTTTGCTCGGGCCTTATTTACTGTTCATAACTTTATGTGCGTACGTATGTATTACAAAGTGTGAATATGTCAGGTAATGCCTTTCTATATAATAGACTTACTTAACTACCACGGAGAACAGTTCGTAGAAACCGCAGACGTCCATAAAAAAAATGACCCCAATTTTGGCCCCTTAACATTTATTATTTTGAACACAAATAAAAGTAAAATGTCTGACCCATGTCCAAGAGACCTACATCTAAAATTTCAAGTGCTTGGACCTAAAATTGGAGGAGCAGTTTGGTAGAGTCTGAAAACGTCTCTTGCCAGCCGAATGTTTGCACCCAAACTTATTAAAAAGCTTGTTGCCTGTCTGAATACCCTTTTTGTAAATTTCAAATGTTTAGACCCAAAATTGGCTTATTAGTTTACTAGAGGCTGCAAAGGTAAAATCTTTTGAACTCTTGACAGCCAAATTCTTAGCAAAAAAAAAACAAAAAAAAAACGATTAAAAAGCTTGCTCTATATTTGAATACACTTTATGTAAAATTGCTAATGTTTAGACCAAAAATTTGCTGAATAATTTTGTAGAAACGGCAAAGGTCAATTAAAAAAAACAACTTTTACCCCAATTTTGGCACCTTAATATTTATTGTTTGGGGCACAAATCAAATTATAAAGTTAGATTCATGTCCAAGTAACCTATATCTAAAATTTCAAGTGTTTATATCCAAAATTGGCGGAGGTGTAGAGTTCTTCAAGTTGAAATTGTTGAACTTTGACCCATTAACAGCCAAATTTCTGGCTGGAAACCGGTTAAAAAGATTTTCCCAAATCTCAATACCCCCCTTTTTATATGGGGGTCATACTTATCAAGGCCACTCAAGGATAAGAGTATTGCGTGTACAGTAATCAATGAGATAGTATTGTAGTAATCATTAGTATTGGAGATTTGATAGAGTGTCTTACTTAAGGGGGCGGTTTGTCAGGAATTTGTTTATGTTGGATTTGAAGACATCCAAGTTGTAGTCGGGTGGGAAACAGGCGAACGGAAGAATGTTCCACAATCGTGCACTTCTGAGAAAGAACTCTGCTCATGGAATCTACGTTTGGATTTAGGCACAGATAAAGAGTGGGGGAAATTATTGACAGTAGTTTCAGCCAGACGGGTGTTTCTCATGAAAGATTGGCGAATCTGTAGACCGAGATTTGACAGAGTTATTTCGTAGGGAAGTCTACACAGACAGACAGACAGACAGACACGCACATTTAGACATTTTCACACATATATATTTACATTTTTTTGTTTAGTTCCCCAACATTTGTACATTCAAGAATATTTCTCTGCATATATATATTGACGTTATTATGTTCATATAATACTGCATCCTCGTAACGTAATATTATAAAGAAAGTATAACGTTGTTCCAAGGTTGTTGGTTTGAATTTTATATATAAAGAAGTTAATTAATTTTACCGTTTAGTAGAATATTTGAATTATCATATATATGAATTTATATCACGTAATCTCTTTTTAAAACAAGTTGGGCTATAACAGCTCTTCATGTTATCTCGACCGTTATTGTACTATTTAGAAATTTGATTTTGTATCGGTGAATGTAGCGTGTTCAATAACTGTATATGATATGTTTAAGATTGACTTAGGTGTTTCAGATTTTATTGAACAGTTTTACTCTTAGTAGTTTGTTTCAGATTTTGTATTCCTCCCATCAAAACAACGACTTAAATATCCTAGCAGACTATTGTGCGCAAGACGCGTAACATTGACATTGATTTCATAGAGAAAACAATTCTTCCGAGGTTTCAAATAGAGAAAACGTGTGTAAAGAGGGAAATAAATATGTGCACTTTTAGGACGTAAATTCAGTTAACATGGACGTAAATGCAAAGGTCGTTTATTTATTTTTTTTAAAGATATTTTTTCAGTTTTGGGCAAGATAATGTCGGCCGAGTTCGAACTTGATTATATTACCCGATAAAATGCATCACAAAATATGCTAATGCAGTACATACGAAATGAGAAATGACGTCACCGGAAGGAAATTAAAAAAAAAAGCCTATTAAAAGTAGAGAGCATGTTAGAGATGACGATCACTTTAGAGACGTGGGTGACGTCAAATTCGTTACGAGAAGTCACGCATGGTAGAAGAATGAGAAACAAACCTCTTTTCTTTAAAATCTGAAACAGGAGTTGAGGTTCTTTCCTCTTACCTATACCCCCTGCCTGCTTCACGACTGAGTCTACAACGTGTGGGTCTCATATGTCTACATGTCAACGCATGTGTACACAAACAATACCACATGTGCTACTCAGAATTGATGTTTGCTTACTGTCACACAACTCGTGTATGAGAATGCTGTCTAGTGTTTTCTATTGCATGTTCGATAATGTTCTTCATTGATTTATGTCTGTCGAATATGATTCAACCGACAGCTTAAAAAATAATGCAAGACACATTTCCTTATTTAATACTAATGTATAATGATTCGTAAAATGCGTTTATATAAAATTGCTTTTGTATATTTCATTAATACATGTTCCTTTTATTTGTAAAATAAGATATATAATAAGAGGGTAATAATTATATCAGTCGGCAAAGTTATATGGCGATCATCGAACCATAAGTAAGCAAGTGCTCAACTTCCTACATATTATTCCTGCAAGTTATATCCCCGATAGTAGCCATCTACATAAAAGTTGCACTGTGCCTTGTTTGGGGTTAAAATGAAATTAAAAAAAAAATGGCCAAAGAGAGAGCGTTCAGTATTGCTTTTTGTCACGCTACTCAGTTCCGGAAAGTGCCTTCCTGTTTGTTTCTTCATTGTCTGTTTTTCGGCATGTTTGCTAACCTATATTTTTATAACCCATTTTTGGAAAAAAAAAGACGGTTATTATAATAATTGTCATATCGGTTGCTCGTTATCACGTAAATGTCGATATTTATTTTGTTTCTGCAAGCTTCACGTTAATCTTACATTGCAAAAGAAATGCAAGTGCAACACAAGTGCTGAAATGAAAGTTACAGCACTGCCTTCTGTTATACTGAAGCCACTGTTGAGGGAGATAATCGCTCTTCCTAATCTAGTCAGTCAATGATTTTGTATATTATCCCAGGCTCAGTTAGCTTGCGAGCGGCTCGGCTTGGTCGCTTGCTAGTATACATTAAAACAGCTAGTATATATTTATACAGTACCAGTAGCCGGAAATGCCTGGCCTGACACCACAAATACATAGAAATAATGGCCGGTCACTGGAGTGTATTAAACTAAGTCTTATCTTCTTTCTATTGTGAAATTAATTGGGCAATGTTTTGTTATAATGTTTATCTTTAAATTGTTTTATACGTTTTATTTAAGACATTTGTTTTTAACTTTTTTTTATTGGTAAACACTTGACGTAGAAAATAAAGTCAAGATGCAAACACTGCTTTTATTACCCCGTTTCAGATTATATCGCTTTTTTTCTTTTAAATTAGTTTCTTTGCATTAAAGCCGATGTATTTCCACTATTTTCTAGAATGCATATCTATAATGAGGAAAACATGAACAGCAAAGCAATGTTTTGAGAATCAAAGAAATTGATTGACTATAAAATTTAATGAGGAAATAAAGGAAAGCATTAATGTTTGACCGGAGAACAAGTCTTAGCGTCAGTTTTACGTGTATCGTTTTGGTAACCAGTCGGTGTGTCTGTCACTCTCAAGTTTCCACTAGTATTTCCATCGCTAATGCCGCAAATTAAATGGACGCATCTTAATCCAGATACATTCAAGCATGTCTATAAGTCTACTACACCTACCCCTGATCCGTTGGGTTACACATAACCTCTACCACTATTTGATTCATTAATTAAAAAAATTCAATAAATTGTAACATACGTTTTAATACGTTATTATTAATTAACTAAAATAATAAATGTCTTTACTTTTATATTATAATTACTATTAATTATTGTTAGTATTAAATATTGCCATATTTTTTAATTATATTGTGAATATTATATATATATTTTTATTCTTATGTAGAAGTAAGGGGACTGATACTATTATTATTAACATATATATTTGTGGGGTGTGTAAATACATGCACGCTAAGTAGATGACGACGCTGAGAAAAAGAGGGACTCTTTCTATAAATATTCAAAGAAACTTTAAGAAGTAGTAAATAGTTGTTAAGCGATTATAGGAATAAAAACATTGCTAAGAGACATGGTTCGCTTGTTCAACCCATTGTAAATTACGCTTAATTAAAATGATTTAGCGTAATACTTAAAAAAAATTCTCAGCCTATTAATTAAGGTACAATTTTGTAGCCATTTTCTGTTATTAAAGTATATAAACATGCTGCACTGTCGGGTTTATATAACTGTGTCTAGTGTATATAAGTATACGCGTTTCTGTAATCGATGCGCGTGTATTGTTTGGTGGTTTGAATTATAAACACGGTTACTTTTCTTTGTATATAGGGTGTCTGTACATGTCGATATGTTGGGCGTTTATTTAAGTGTCTTTCTATATGCAGGTGGGTGTTTTCAGATATTAACGACAATAACTAACGGAACAAATAAACGGACAGTCTTTAACAATTACGACTAACACACTTGTCTGTTTGACACCCGACAGGTCACATACCTTATTCATTGTCTTCCTCTCCTCCAACTACGGCACTTGAAATGAAGGCATCTTCTTCCCAATGTAACGCCCAAAACGTGGAGTTATCATTTCCAGATCTTTATTCCCAAATGTTCCTCGTCTCTGAGTTTGCAGCTCTTAATATTCTCCCTTATATCTTCATTAGTTGCATGTATCAGAGACAACCCTTGTCTGCTAATTAAGCTAGTGGCTAGCTAACTACACAACTCGCCTCTTTGACTTCCCGTTACAGATTCTCCTAATTCTCATGCATCCTAGCTTATGTGGCTCTTACATCAGCCAGATTGAACAATCTTCTTTATCATGTAATCCACATCGTTATTTACTGAACCAAATTCCAAACTAACTTTGTATATGTGTTTCTCTATCCATAACATTTTTCCTTGAGTCAAAATTGCCCAAATAAATATTTAACATAAATATTTATACTAACATTCATTTCTTTTAACACATTTTTCTGAATATCTTTTTAACCTAAATAATTCAACAATCTATATATCTATAAAAGTGAAATTGTGTGTGTGTGTGTACATTTCCTTACCAAACTACAGTCTACAAACACAAGATGTGACATAAGAGGTATTGAGATTTTTAATCGGTTTTCTGCCAGAAATTTGACTGTCAAGGTGCCAAAGTTCAACCATTTGACCTTTGAAAACTCTACGAAACTCTTCCGCCAATTTTGGGTCTAAACACTTGAAATTTTAGATGTAATTTTTTTTTATTACGTTTTCACCCCCAAACAAGACATATTGCCACTTGTTGTGGGGGGCTACTATCTGGGACATAGGCATCAGGGGTACTGTGTATGGAGTGGGGCAGCAAGATTTCGGTTCACGTTGCACTTGAACTTCTGCATGTCAGTACAGTTGGGGAAGCAGGGACTCGGCAGGGAATTCCAAAGTTTAGCTGTCCTGGAGAAGAAACTACTGGAGTAGAAGGCTCTCTTACATCTAGGGATCTCTACTGTGAAGGGGTGGTATTTAGCTGCTTGTCGGGTTTGTCGGGGGTATTTACGTCGAGGGGGCACAAGTGCTTGCAGTTCGTCAGGACATTCACCGTTAAAGTACTTGTAGAAAGGGCAGAGGGATGCAACATTTCGTCGATGACAGTTCAGGATCTATCAGATTGGCGACTCTCTTTTGAACCTTTTCTAGGAGAGAGAGACTAGCGGTAGATGCACCAGCCCAAATATGACAACAATACTCCATACATGGGCGAATGGTGGCCTTATAGAGATATAGGATAGGATATAGGCGTTAGTATCTTTCTAGCACAGTAGAGAGAACCTACCTTCTTCGCAGCGGTCCTGCGATACTCTAGATGTAATTGCTCCAACTTATGTTTCCTGAGAGCGTTAGGCCGAGAAGTTTAAAGGATGTACTTTCAGATAAAGAGGCATTGGTCATTGCTATTGGTGGTAGAGAAGGTTTCTTGTAATTATTGAAGGAAACGAGTTTTGTCTTGGCTGCATTGAATGTGACCGTCCATTTATGTCCCCATTCCACTAAAGATCGGAGGTCATCCTCTAATGCTTCTGCCATTTCTTTAGACATGTGTTCATTTGTTTTTCTGCCGTGTCTGTTATATAGTGTTGTGTCGTCAGCATACATACCTATCTCACAGGCAACCTTGTCAGGTTACTTGGACATGGATCCAACTTTTTAACTATATTTGTGTCCCAAGCAATAAATGTTAAGGAGTCAAAATTGGCGACAAATTTAAAAAAAAATGACCTTTGCGGTCTCTACCAAATTGTTCTGCCAATTTTTTATCTAAACATTTGAAATTTTATATAAAGTGTATTCAAACATAGGCCAAGCTTTTTAATCATGTTTTACAAGGAGTCAAAGTTCAAAAGATTTGACCTTTGCGGTCTTTAGCAAACTATTCATCAATTTTGTGTCTAAACATTTGAAATTTTACATAAAGGGGTTTCAGTCATGCAGCAACTTTTTAATCAGTTCTTGGGCGACAATTTCACTGCCAAGAGGGAAAAGTTAAAAGGTCTGGCCTTTGCAGACTCTACCAAACTCCCTCGCCGGTTTTGAGTCTAAACACTTGAAATTTTTGATGTAGGTTATCTGGACATGAGTGAAACGGTTTAATATATATATATATATATATATATATATATATATGTACATAAAGTTATGAAGAATACATAGGGCCGAGCAAAGCCAGGTTGAACTGTTAGTTAATCATAATAATAGTTTTGATTCTTTGCATTATCCGCCACAACATAGTACAGATACTACGCTGTGATCATAGCCAAAATGTCACAAGATAACAGGAATAATGCCTTGTAAAACGAAAACCCAATCTCACATATGAGTTTGTCTCCCGTTTATATTGTACATATAATTTCGCCTGTTCTGTTACGTTTTTATGTCTAAATAGCGTTTTTGAATGTTTGTTATATTTGAACTTGAAATGATATTTTTACATTTTTGAATGTTTGAGATGAAGGTTGATCATTTGTACTATTAAAATTATACGGACCGTTGTTCTCATCTTGAGTGTTATTTGTACAATGTTTCGACTGATATAACCTCCGACTTTCTTCAGATATATTTCTTCAGCAAGTGAACGTTCAATCCCCAGTGCAAACGCTACTGAAAACACACTCACAGACGATGTCTAGAATAGAATAGCGAACTACCTAAGAATTAAATTGGGTGACAACTAAAAACTGACAAATCACGAATCGGTTATATGTTACACAATGTTTTTGCAATTCAACTATCTTTGATATAAATATATTACAGGGTTTATTTTGCATCAGATTATTCAAACTACTGTTCTAATCTTAAGTGTTATTTTTATTATATTTCGGTTAACTTAAATTATTTCTTCTTTCAGGTGTATCATGTCGAACTAAAACTTTAAGGATCCGAGACGTAATAAATAAAGTACGAAGTTAACTCTATAATTGATATTCTTCTGGAGATGGACGTTATTAAGAATACAATTCTACTTGGTTATGGCTGACGATACTAGTGCACGCTATCCCCGTGGATTAAAAAAGTTTTGAAATTACGAGGGGCGTGCAATAACTAATGCCCCTGACCCACTTTTCATAGAAGTAGCGCAACGAAAGTTGGCGCAGTTATTAGTCTTTCTCTACATAGGAACCACACAGAGTTATGCATTTCTCCCATCGCTTGATGCAGCTCTGGAGACCGTTTTTGTAGAACACCCCAGGTTGGTCCTCCAACCATGACGTGACTTCAGAAATCAAGGCTGCATCATCTTGGAAACGCTTTTCTTTCAAAAAACTTTATGGTTGGGAAAAGGTGAAAGTCAGAGGGTGAAAGGTCAGGAGAGTAGAGAGGATGGGGAGAATTTCATAACCACACGCCCGTGCTTCTGATCTGGCGACATGCGTGTTGTGGACCGTGCTGCTGATCTTGCCTCGCCTCTTGATTTTGATAGCTTTCCTTAATTTCCTCAAAAGTGAAGCAGAATAGGCTCCTGTAATTATGGTACCCTTTGCCAGAGAATCTGTCATCACTACTCCGTCCTGGTCCCAGAAGACTGTGAGCATGACCTTGCCAGTCGAGGGCTGCACCCTTGCCTTCTTTGGAGGTGGTGAGTCCAAGTGCTTTCACTGCATTAACTGGGCTTTGGTCTCTGGATCATAGTGATGGACCCAGGTTTCATCCTGTGTAATCAGTCTTTTAAAACACTTCGACTCATCTTCTTGGCAAATCTCCAAATTCACCCTCGAGCACTCGACTAGTTCTCGCTTCTGGAATGGTGTGAGCAACCTGGGAATCCATCTGGCAAACACCTTATGCATATGCAAATGGCCATGCATGATAGTTTCCACAGACCCTGTACTAATCTTGACATCTTGGGCTATTTGGCGAATAGTAATGGGCCGATCTCTCAAAATGACAGCCTCAACTTGACGGACAGATGCCTCATCAATGGCAGAAGGGGGGCGACCAGGTCTTTCCACAGACTTCGGCCATGTTTGAATTCATGATGCTAGCGTTTTACAAGGTCATATGATGGGGCATTATCACCATAAGTTTCTTTCATTTCATCAAAAGTCTCCTGTGGTGTGCATCCTTTCAAATACAAAAATCGGATCACTGCTCGTCATTCAACAGGCTCTATTTCACACCTGACTCAGTTTAAACACATGTAAAACAGAAACCACAATTAGTTCAGAGCTGTAATTTGCCACATAACCCGTAGAGATATAAATGATTGCACATGCAAAATTTCAGCTAAATCAGCCAAATGGAAGTGGGTCAGGGGCATTACTTATTGCACACTCCTCGTACGCGCAAATTTTAGAGTTTGACAGAAGGATTCCCGATTTCAACAAGGTGTAGTTGAAGATGGAAGTCGCAAGTTACATAGGCCGAAACGTTTGGAGAATGACACAAAAGCTGATACCAGTAGTTTGAATAATCCAAACAGAAGATCATTTTCATCATTAAACACACATACTGAACGGACGCTTCCGAATAATCACATTTATTATTTAATATAAAACGGGTGAAAGTGTACGCATCCATTCCATTGATTATGTCTGTTTTCCAAAAAAAAAAAAAAAAAC
>NC_136485.1:55631887-55654387 GCF_053919585.1 Euprymna scolopes | reverse complement strand
GATTGTAAGGACAGTTAAATAACCCTAAAAGGCTAGTGTACATGTCGAGGCACAGAGAGAGATAGGGAGGGAGAGAGGAAGAGAGAGAGGGAGTGAGGGAGAGTGAGAGAGAGTGAGAGAGGGGGAGGATTTTCTTTACGAGACAAATGCAAACAAGACAACTTAATTGAATGCTTTGCAAAAAAAAAAAAAAAAAAAATCAACCGTTGAACCTTGTGGCTTCAACATTATGCCTAAGATGAGCCAGTGCAATTTAAACATTTAAGATAGAATGATGAATATACACGATTAGCGTTAAACTAGATTCTGTTGCCTTTGGTATTTCCTGTCTCCCTTTTATCTCTGGGTAAAAATGACATTATAAAAATATGATTCTCAGTATTACTATTATTATCATTATCATTATTATTATTATTATTATTATTATTATTATTATTATTATTATTATTATTATCATTATTATTATTATTATTATTATTATTATTATTATTATTATTATTACCCTCTCCTTCTTTTTTTTTCAATCACACACAATGCGTTCCTGCTGATAGAATTACGCTTTCACCATTGAACTATACTCTCTGTGATGTAAGTCTAAGCATGGCTGTAATTCGTGAATTATACGATATAATTGATTTGATAAATAATAAATAAATAAAAGATTTGTTGCGGGGAAAATCGCCCGAACATGAATGCAATTATCTGAACTAATAAGATTTAAAAAGCCCTAAAATTGTTCACATGTGGCGTAATTAACAATATAAGCGTTCCATATTGAAATGGCAAATAGTTTTATCTTTCTTCACACATAAACCCGGACAGGATTTGAGGGGAAAAACGACATAATCGAAGATAATTTAATTTTATATACATGCATATGCACATACACATAGGAATTATATATATATAAGCTTTAACCAGAAACATTTCTATGTATTCTTATGCACGTATGCATGCTACTTTATCGCTTTTACAAATGCTGTAAAATACATGGATACATACATCATCTCGACATTCAAATGCGACTAGTATGCACACAATATATCGTTTATATCCTGATGATGCCATTATGTAAGGCGAAATATCGATCATAAATTTTTGAACGCATTATATATAAAACATTAACTCTTTCTCTAACAAAAAGGGTTTTGTGATTTTTTTCAATGACGTTTGTTTGCATACATATACTTATCTATCTATCTATCTATCTATGTATGCATTTATCTATCTATCTATGTATCTATACATTCATCTATCTATCTATCTATCTATCTATTTATCTATCTACGTGTCTATAGATATATCTGTGTGTTCCTTTGGATTCTTAATCCGGCATGGAGATGTGATGAGTCTAGTGTGTTAAGTATAAGTTAGTGTTAAGTTCATGCTTGCATGCCTTCTCGCTTCCAGCTAACACCGCTGGCTAACCTCGTGGTGAAAAGGGAGCAGCTATGCACAAGTCTTCCATGCCAGAACATAGCCTCTCCATTATCAAGACTCCTATAGTGCCTTCACGTTGACCAACACGGTAACTGGGGGCCTTGCTGTCCAGACTAAACTTGTAGGAGATCTCGAAGTAGTAGGAGACCCCAGAGGTTGTGCGTTGGCCTACCAGTGTGTGGACATGGCCTAGCAGACTACCAACCCCTAACCCACTGTCTTGTTGGTAGGGCAAAGACTAGGGGAACCAACCCCAAAATTAAACACCACTGCCTTATGGGCCTTATCAGAGAAAAAGGCTAAGAGATGAGAACTCTGACTTCAAATCCTACTATTGCCTTGCAGTTTTCCTTAAAAGGATATGGAACCTCATTCAGAAAGAATAGGCGTAGTAGCGGACACGATAGGGCGACTGTTTACTTCGCTGAGATTACTTTCGGCCAGAAGCTGCGGCCTCCACTGCTGCCAATCTTCGCGGGTTCGTTCCACTGGACATGAGCATTGGAGGTTCAGAGGGTGTCTATCTGATGCGCAACGGATACTGCACCTAAACTGCGCAACCAAATGTGGAGCCAGGGTAGAAAGTCCAGTGGTGATGGAGTGAGACCACGCCAACACCGAGGGATAAAGCACTGAGGCCCCATTTAGTCATCATCAAGAATGACGGACTACCTGATGATGATAAGATCTATCTATCTATCTATCTATCTATATATCTATCTATATATGTATCCATCTATTTATTGATATTTTTATCTATGTATTTATCTATCTATCTATATATCTATCTATCTATCTATCTATCAACTTTTGAATGGCGCCAACTGGGGTATTTCTCATAAAATGTTATTTCATGGCGATTTAGAGACGTAAAGTTATATCCCTGCAAAATATATGAAAACGTCTTGCCTACCGTTAGTCACTGGTGAAATAGTAGACAAGAATGAGCTCTAAAACTAGAAGGGAAACTTCAGATAAATAGTCTGGAACCAGGGAAGACTGCCACTTATTGCCTATCGTACAATTTGTCAGCTACCACTGATATAAATACATACATAAAGACAGACAGATATACAAAGTTCCATAAAGATAAAGGAGTAAGTAAAGAGTAGGGGGATATGATGAGAGAGAAAGACAGAAAGAAAACAGAACAGAAGGAGATTCTCTGTACAAACCTTTATTAATTCATGAAAGCTTCAAGTACAAACCTCGCTTCATTTAAATGACAAGGTCAAAACGCTCCATTAACTATTCCCGAATAAAATATAAAACAAGCATAATTGGAGTACGCATTGCAGCCAGTATCATGCATATATATATATATATATATATATATATATATATATATATATATATAACTCTCTCTCCTTCTCGCCCTCTCTCTCTCTTGCCCTCTCTCTCTAACTCTCTCTCTCTCTCTCTCTATATATATATATATATATATATATATATATATATATATATATAATATAAAACAAGCATAATTGGAGTACGCATTGCAGCCAGCCAGTATTATGCATATTATATATATATATATATATATATATATATATATATATATATATATATATATAACTCTATCTCCTTCTCGCTCTTTCTCTCTCTCTCTCTCTCTCTCTCTCTCTCTCTCTCTCTCTCTCTATATATATATATATATATATATATATATATTAGTGTTGGGACGCGTAATCGGAATGGGAATCGGAAATCGGAAAAATCGGAATATTTGACGGTATCAAAATCGGTATCCGAATCGTAAAAATCTTTACCGATTTTCCGATGCCAAAACGATTCTTTTAATTGTCTTTTTTATTTGATTTTGTTTTAAGTAAAATCTTCCATTGCTGGTAATTATTGTAACATCAAAAATGTTTATTGGTTTTAAATGATCAGAAAAGCTAAAATCGATATACTTTCCCCCACAAGTATATTTTTACGTCTAGGAAAATATCTGCATATTCACACTTTGTACGGAAGTTATAAAATATATATGGCAATTTAGCCACACAGAATATTCCGCGTTTCATCCACGCTGGGATTTATCAGGCTTATGCGAGGAATTATAGCGTTTGAAAATTTTTACATAACCAGCCTCTCTTCAGACTTATTGAATAAAAAAAAACACTTTAGCAATAGAAAAATATGTAAAGACATTTCCCTTAAAGGAAATAAAGCATGCGAAAACATTTATCCCATCAGGAGTTTATTTAAATATTTATATATCACCCAATTTTCGTATCACTATTTTAAAACCTGTCATAAGAAGTTACCACAAAAACCTGTAGCCATTTAATATCGTTTAATAATACTATTCATTGATTTCTTAAATTAGATTTCTATATTTCTTTATTTCACATAATTTATTAAAACAAAAAAAAAATTAGAATTTTATTTTCATATTTATAATATGGCCATATCAACTAAGCTAAAACGTTATGGTTATTTTAGTTTCGTATTCAACCTATGCTCGCTCCTTTGTTTACAAAAAAATATCTTATTTCTTAGATTTAAGACCAGTTTTAGGTTAATATTTTATTTAATAGGGAAATAAAGTCCAAACATTACCTTATACTTATTTAATCCTCATTCATAATTCAAGGTTATGGATCTCATTCTATTTTTATTCCATTATTCTCTTTCGTTCTCATGTATAGGGATTGGCAAATATCGGGTATTCTTAGCTACGAAGCTATCCAGCTAGTTATTAATTAAAAAAATTAGTTGAAATTATGGGAACCCAAGATTACCGTATGTACTTATAACAGTTAAAGGGAGACAACCAAGGCCGTTTGATGTCTCTAGTTTTGTAAACCTTAAAATGCGTCTATGATTTATTAATTAGTTCAACTGTCTCCCTTTAACTTTTATAAGTACCTACGGCAATCTTGGGTTTCCATAATTTAAACTATGTAAAATAAAGAAATATAGAAATCTAATTTAAGAAATCAACGAATAGTATTATTAAAAGATATTAAATGGCTGCAGGTTTTTGTGGTAACTTCTTATGACAGGTTTTAAATAGTGATACGAAAATTAGGTGATATATAAATATTTAAATAAGCTCCTGACAAAGATACGTCCGGGATAAATGTTTCGCATGCTTTATTTCCTTTAAGGGAAATGTCTTTACATATTGTTCTATTGCTAAAGTGTTTTTTTATTCAATAAGTCTGAAGAGAGGCTGGTTTTTCAAACGCTATAATGTTTGAATTTTCCAATTAGTCTTGAAACAATGGTAACTAACAATGAAGTACACTCTTTGTTGCTATCAGTTCTTTTTTTAAAGTTTTGATTTTGTGAATACAGTATATGAATGCTCAGTTATGAAATATGATAATTTTGTAGCTTACAATTAAAGTCATCTCTTTTTGCCTTAAAATTTATTGGTATATGAAAATTTACTGAATTATACAAATCAAGTAAAATTCGGTATATTACAAACAAGTATATATATATATATATATATATATATATATATATATATATATATATATATACAGGGTGACCTAAAAAAACAGAGGACATTCAATTGTTTTTCTGAGCATTTTACAGTCAACGGAGAAAAAAAAAGGCCAAAGACCCTAGTGTTTTGATGTGATGTTTTGAATATAATAAACTAGTAATGACCAAAGTTGCATTTCATTCAGACAAAACACTAAGAAACGGGGCCTAATTAGAGTTGGGGCCCGTTTTTTTGGTCACCTTGTATATATATATATATATATATATATATATATATATATATATATATGCCAGGATTTATAATTATGTCATCTCTACACCTCTTGAGGATATTAACCAGTTCGTGATTTTAGGCCATACCCGCACGTTATAAGCTTATTTGTTAACGCAATAGTGGATATTGGGACACTATGCTTTATCATAAACGTTTCTATTATATAAGTAGCCGTAATTCCAGAGGAATATGTTGCCAGATCTTTAACATGGCAAGTTCACATGAAAAACTTTCATAATGCCATCAAAAGAAAACAACCGCTTGACAGCTGACGATCTGAGTGAGAACGCTAAATCAACAAAGATTGCCATGATGTTTGATGCTTGTTTATCGTGCCAAGACTTTCCAGAGGCGTCTGATCGTATTCATTCAAAATGGTGAACTTTAATTTCCTGATGTACACATTTTTATTTGGTCTTGTGAACCATGAGACGAGACTCAGCTGTAAAGAGTATACTTCTGTGTGCGTAGGTATATCTCTTTCTCTCTCCCTCTTTTGTGATACAACGAAACAGTATTATATGTGACTGACTATATATATATATATATATATATATATATATATATATATATATATATATATATCCAGAGGAAGTTTCAAAATAAAGACAAAACGTTGATAAACACAACTCGGTTTGTTCATTTTATTACTCTCTCTTTCTCTCTCTCTCTCTCTCTCTCTCTATATATATATATATATATATATATATATATATATATATATATATATATATATATATATATATATATATATATATATATATATATATGATAGAGAGAGAGTAATAAAATGAACAAACCGAGCTGTGTTTATCAACGTTTTGTCTTTATTTAGAAACTTCCTCTGGATATATATATATATATATATATATATATATATATATATATATATATATATATATATATATATTTATATATATATATATTACTCTTCATTTCTCTCTATATATAGATGTATGTATCGCGTTAGAATGGAAGATATTGAGGAGAATTCGAGGTTTTCATCTGATTAACATATTGTTTCATTAACATAGTGTTTCAAATGTTTGAATATATTTGTGGCGATTTTTTGCTGATAAAAAGCGATGTGGTGACATGTTGTACTATATTTGCATTATTATAGCGATAAACGTGTAATATATATATATATATATATATATATATTATAATAAAAATAAAAGTGTAGACTGAGTAGATCCCTTCATGATTGTAATGTAATATAACACACCGCAACATATATCTCTATTTGTCGTAAAGTATAATGACATACCACAAACTTCTAGTTTTTTAATTATTTTTAATATTTTCAATTAATAAAGTGTTGAACGATAAGATTCGACGAATGTAAGCAGGAAACTTCATCATAAAGTCTTTAAAGTAAAAAAAAAAGACCGATGTCAGTGCTGGCTAGATTGTAATCAATGATCCCGTTAGGAAAGAGACAAGTCGCGTCCAGAATAAATAGTAGGCATGTTAAAGTTGATATTAATGTAAATTGTGGTTCATTGTTTTTATATCATTTCAAGATGTTTCGTCGAAATATGGTAAGTATTCGTGTTACATTTGCGATCGTTGTTAGTTTTTTTTACTACAAAGCAAAACTTAAAAATTGTTAGAAAAGATTAAGAAATATATAGTTAAACAGAAGAACACTGTGTTGTTAAACCATATTTAACTAAATAAATGCAGTCTAAATACACACACATATATATATATATATATATATATATATATATATATATATATAGTCATCCACATACAGTACTGTTTCGCTGTTTCACAGCTCATCAGTGCGGCTAGACAGGCAACTACCTCAAGCCAGGATTGAAACCCGACCGTTTATACGGCAGTCAAGGCTTCTAACCATTACGCTATTGGCGGCTGCTTGAACGAGTAGTGAGTTTAACGATGTTTTGATGGCGATAAAGCTACACTGAATATATATACATTTTATAACTTACTAACTAGCTCTACCTACGTATTGAGCACTTTTCAAGTAAATACTTAAAGTTTACGCATAAATTTATACTTTCGTATATTAATTTTATGTGAGTAAATTAAGTATATATATATATATATATATATATATATATATACTTAATTTACTCACATAAAATTAATATAGGAATTATATTAAATAAATTTATGGTTTCGTATATTAATTTTATGTGAGTAAATGAAGTAGTTATATATATATATATATATGTATATATATATATAACTACTTAATTTACTCACATAAAATTAATGTACGAAAGTATAAATTTATGCGTAAACTTAAAGTATTTACTTCAAAAGCGCTCAATACGTAGGTAGAGCTAGATAGTAAGTTAGAAAATATATATGGCGATTAAACTACACTGAATATTCCGCGTTTCATTCACTTTAGGACTCTTAAGGCTTATTGGTATGTGAACGATTACTAGATTTATATAATTCAGAATACTACAAATGAGCCTGAAGAGTCCTAGAGTGGATGAAACAAAAACCAAGACTTCAAAGAATGGGTTGATAGCAACAAATAGTGTATTTTATCGTTAGTTACAATTGTTTCAAGACTATTCTTTTTGAAAACAATATGCTCAATTATGAAATATGATAATCTTGTAGCTTACAGTTTAAGTAATCTCTTTTTGGCTTAAAATTTATTGGTACGTGTACGATTACTGGATTTATATAAATCAGAATACTACAAATGAGACTTTATATATATATATATACATATATATATATATGTATATATATACATATATATATGTATATATATATATATATATATATATATATATATATATATATATATATATATACTAGCAAAAATACCTGTCGTTGATTGGGTTTAAAAACAGCCTACAGAAAACGGACTCTGATTTATGAAAGTATGATAGGTTATGAAAAGGAAGGGTTGTAAATTTGGGTTAAATTTTAGGGTATCAAAAATATGATGAAAGTAAACAGTAAAATAGATAAACCTCATAATTTATTATACCATACCTGTTCACGCTGAAACACTTATCACAATATTCTGTGGATCTATATTATAAAACCTTGTTAAACTTTGTGGCATATTTCCATTCTATCGAGGTCAGCCGCGAACGATCACCCCATAATTTTATTATACTATATTTCTTCAAACTGAAACATAATTATCTAAGTATAATTACGCAGATAGATATGAAAATTTGTATTAATGTTTGTGCCTATTTCCATTCTATATAGTTTTCTATAATAGTCAACAATATAGGAGCCTGTTGGTGATCAGACACACATGCACAGACAGTCAGCTTTATATATATACATATATATATATATATATATATATATATATATTACCAGGCTGCCCGATGTTGCCCGGTTGGAAAATACGCATAAATATTATATTTTAATTAATGGGGACTTTTTATTTATCATACACAGAAATACCATAGATACCTTTAAATAATGGAGTTAAGAAGCAGAAAGCAGCTGTGACATGTTCAGGCGAGTATTATATTTTTTCTAAACAGTTCACTTCTTATAAGTGAAAAAATGAGCTTAGATCGAAAGCAAAACCTAAAGACAATGAGTCAAGTACGATAGTCATTAGGCCAGCTTGACATGGTCGTACAGAAGTATTTTATAACGTACTTATTCTGAACATAATACACTCTCATAATTAATTAAGGACAGCACATGCACATTCGTCAAACAGTTGACAAATAGAATAAAATCAGGACACGCCCACGTAATAATTGATTTAATTAAGACCCCTTAGCAGCCTCTTTTCCGGATGAGCATGGATTAAAAATCTCTCCATATGTCTTAATACACTATATACAAAATTCCATGTATGTAGATTAAAAATTCGTTGCGTATATAGGTTGAGAAGTGTGCTCACACACATTCTCACTTTTATCGATATATGGATTATATAATTCTGTGTAGTATAAAATGGATAAAATCGTTAGTAGCATTGTATTGATGAACGAATACTTAAAAGTATGAATATCAATGGGAGTTAACTGCGTTCACTTTTCCATTTAACGCTAAAATAATACCAGCATCAGTCCTAAAACCGACACCATCCCACCCCGCGGATAATTCACATATACATCCTATTTATTCCAAAGTATTTTAAGCGCTCTATTTTTGTAGATATATCAATGCTAAGCGGAGCAATATAAATAACATGGCTTTTTGCCGTAGTATATTTATTCATTAAATTAAATGACAATGGATTCATATGAATCTAAAAAAAAAGTCGACTTGCTATCGGCTTATTTTACGTAAGAACTTAATAGCATGTAAATGTTTCCACGAAAGTTCAATCTTTTTGTAGGCTTTATTTGTTGTAAGCATGACCATCTATAATAAGTGCTCTTTGGAACTCTTTCTCTTCTTTTTTTGTTGCTGCAAAATGCGTTTCTCTTGATTCTATTGCTTAACGGTTTCTTTCCTTTGTTTCATCCATGCACATGGAATTACGCTCCATTATCGCTGCTTAGTTTGTGCTCTAAATACATTTATGTTTCCTCATATAAGCAGTTGGATCTTACATCTCGCATCTTTCCTTAGAGCGGCAATTCGCTAAATATAGCGGGATCACCCCACCACCACGTCACCAGGAAATTCATGCGTTGTATCCGACCTTGCGCATCTATTTCAAAGCTAAGAAAAAAATTAAATTAACCTCATAAAAGCGCGCGAAACAAACCGCCCCAAATACGTTTCCGTAAACACATATGGGCAGACTGGATCAAAACTCAGGCACCTGTTTTAATAACGAGCATCTCTATATTTATTTGTTGCATTGAAACTTGAGTATCAATCTGAAAGGTAAAAAATACGGTTGGTTTCCTTTACGATATATTATTCTCTATGAGTGATTTAATGCTGAATTAAACTGGCAAATGTTATCCTAACTTAGAATAATTATTTATGAAAAAAAAAATTGAAATTATCATATATTTTTTTAAATTTCCAACGTTGGAGAAATATAAGATTTGAGTCAGACCGGTGTCTTTAAACAGGTCCTTTGATTTTTCTTTCTTGAAGATCCTGATAATCTATAATATAAATCTCACCTGTCTATTTAAATGTATGTATGTATGTATGTATGTATGTATGTCACGCAAAAACGTTCGACATCGATAGAGGTGATTGATTTTGACGAAAACGATATCCTATTGAAGCTCGACTCTTTGGACGACAAATATCGAAAAGTTGGCTAAAAACATTAATTCCTTCATATGGGCACTTTTCTACAGGAAAGGGGTAGATTTTCTCTTCGATATTTTCAAAAGTTATCCCCTCTTTTCATCTGACTAGACTTAATTTAAACATTCGTCACTTCCGGTTTGGCGAGTGGAGCAACAGCAAAGACGTCATGTTTTTTTTTTCGCGTTCTTCTCCTCCTTCGCGGTACGGGTTCGAGCCTGCCTGCCTACTACCACCTTTTTTTTTTTTTTGCTCAACACACGGCAATAACTTCCTGGGCAACGCCGGGCACCCAGGCTAGTTAATTACATATGCTTGACTTATAAGATTCTTGACATGATATATATATATATATATATATATATATATATATATATATATATATATATTGAAGACTATTCATACTCCTATAAATGTTTGTGAAAAGAATGTGCATCTCTTATACGGAGCATGCCTACTAGACCCTTTTTATTAGTCTCTTTGTAGTTTGCCATTCACCAATAGTTAGCCAATTCCTGTAAAATTTATTACTTTGCTACTCGTACCAGGATTCTGTGTATTAAATCTTAACATCGGAAAGCCTCGTGTTAAGCAATTAGTTTACTGCTTTATCCGTTTTCTTTTTCATTTTCAGGAATACCGATATGACTCTAAATTCAACGTAATTTAAGACTAGACTTTTTATTAAGAATTAATAACCATTATATTCTGCGCAGTTTCTCAAAGTGATGTTGCCTATAATAACACCGCTGCTAACAGTTATAAATAGGGGTGATCGTGTTTAAATTTATTGTGATCAAGGGATTATTCATAATTGTCTTTGTGATAGGGAATCAGAAAAAAAGATAATGTGTTTATCAGTCCTACTATCGTCCATTGTTTTTAGAGCCAAGTATATGGCTTCAGCTTTTGTAGAAATGATTAGTTTTATAAATTGTTAGTTGTGAAAAAAAAATATTCCCAAGGCCACACGAGGATGCAGCGGACAATAAGTTTACAATAAACGTATCCAGGATTGAATTAATCTTTAAAAGCTTCGAAATATCGAATAAATTAATGGGCACTCTGCCGATCTCTGGAATATTAAAGGAAATTAGAGTCATCTGATATTAACGCAATAGGCGCAGTGTATCTTATAAGATTGGACACGACTCACCAATTATGAATTACTAACCATTATGCCCAGAGCAGCATTCCGTTCGAAAGCTCAATGAACACACTATAATTATTACTAGTAGTAGTAGTAGTAGTACTTGTGGGAGAGTATTAGTAGTACTTGATAATGTTAGTTTGATGATAGAGTTATCCATTATAATAAACTAAATATAGAAAATTTTTACAAAGAAATATTAAACACAGAGAAAACCACTGCCATACAAATAATTTAATGAGCACTAGGAACAAATAATACAATTAGAAAATATTTGAAGAAAGTGGAATAAAAGAAAGGATTAACACGATACAGCTCAGGCTACTGAGAAAAATAAATATTATGTAGATAATCATGTCTATCTGTCTGTTTCTCTTTCTCTCCCTCTGTTTATATATATATATATATATATATATATATATATATATATATATATATATATATATATAAGGACTAGGGCGATTCCAGTATATTTACCGATTCCAATACAATTACCGATTCCCTATTAAATTCCCGATTCCGATACAATTACCGATTCCTATTCTTTCTAAATCTCTACATATTTAACTATAAAGTTATTTTTTTTCACGATTACCCTAAAAACGCATGTTTAATGTGCAGATATTTTCTCAAACGTGTAGTTACACTTGTGAGGGATGATCTATTGATTTTGGTTTTACTAAGAGATTAATATCAAAACATATCCATTATTTTAGTATTATTATCAGCGATAGAATATTTTTCTTTAAAGAACACCAAATAAAAAAAAGCCTACTAAAAGAATCGTTGTTGGCATCGGAAAATAGTCACAGATTTTTCCGATTCAGATACCGATTCTAATACCCCGAAAATTTCCGATTTTTTCGAGTCCCGATTCCGATTCCTATTAATTGACCCAACACTAATATATATATATATATATATATATATATATATATATATATATATATATATATATATATATATATATATATATATATATATATATATATACATGTATATATGTATATATATGTATGTATATGTATACATGTATATATATGTATATATATATGTATGTATATGTATACATGTATATATATGTATATATATGTATATATATGTATGTATATATGTATGTATATATGTATATATATGTATATGTATATATATATGTATATATATATGTATGTATATATATATGTATATATGTATATATATGTATATATATGTATGTATATATATATGTATATATATGTATATGTATATATGTATATGTATATATATGTATATATATGTATATGTATATATATATGCATATATATATGTATATATATATTTATATATATATGTATATATATATGTATATGTATATATATATATGCATATGTATATATGTATATGTATATATATATATGGATATATATATATATATATATATATATATTGAGGATAAAAAAACAAATATAACATGTCTACATATGTAGTGACAAACTTTAAGACAAATATCCACGTGCCGTTCAACAAAAAGACGTATCCACCTTAATACAAAAGTGCTAATTTATTTTGGTGTCTTCACCTTCCCTCCACTCTACCCATTTGTGCTGATAAAGAGACAATGTTAAAAAAAAAACATTCATTGTCAGTTATTTTCAATATTAATAAAATGAATGTCGTTTCCGAAACGATCGAACACCAAATTTGACTTTTTTCTGTTTCTCCTTTTCTGCAGTTTAAATCCCATTTTTCCGTTAGGCTCACACGGCAAAGCCCGCAGACGACGAAAACCGGCCCGGAAAATGTCGTGAAACCGAGTGGCAAAAAGAGATGCAAGCGAGCAGACGCCTTCTGAAATGGTCACCCATCTGGAACTGGCGAGGTTTTACGTTGCTTGACATCGGTGATCTGGCGAGAACCGGTGGGTCAACGTGACTGTGACTTATAGAGCGTTATCATATGTTAGATTTTCCTAAACACCCACTAAAATATTCAAGTAGTGCATAACGCAACACCATGGATTTACATATAGAAATCCCTGAAAACGTATTAATTACAAATTAATTACATGACTCAAAAATCTAAAACGACCTGAGTCACTTGACGAATTAATCACAACATGAAAAGTACTTTATTCAATTTTTATAATTATCTATCTGCGAAGTCTTCGATCGTTGTATAAAAGTTTTTACAATGTTAAATCGTCTGATTCTTAATTTATACATTATTATATTTTTACCGATACTTTCAACAGTTAGAATTTATTAGTTGGCCTGATTCCGTCGAGTAATTCTTTTACGTTATTTGTTCAAAAACATTGTAATCGAGTTAGAATGAATCTGTGTGTGTCAAAGATATGTCCTATGTTCTGTCTGGCTAGAACCATCTGTTCTCCTGTAACTCGATCACGTGTCAGTAAGTGCATTCTATCGGTGCAAACAGATTTTGTCACACGCTCCGATAACAAAAGGGTATTTTGTCCTGCTGTTTCATTGTGTCTTATCGTTTTTCGTCTCTCTTGTTGAATCGTTTATTCTCATTTTGAAAGAATTTAATTAGGTACATTGCAATATATATATATATATATATATATATATATATATATAATACACACACGCATATATATATATATAATACACACACACTCGCATATATATATATATAATACACACACGCATATATATATAATACACACACTCGCGTATATATATATATATATATATATATATATATAATGTATATGGCAATAAAGCTACGTAGACTTCCGCGGTTCACCGCCATAGGGAATTTTTGTATAGCATAATTGACATGTATATTTTCATAAGCTACTACTTAGTTCTACTCTGGTACTGTTGAAGTAAATAATGAAAGTCAATACATAGCATTTTATGTGGATATATTAAATGATACACACACACACACACATATATATATATACGTATACTTAGTTATATTTTTTATTAAAAAAACATTTCCAGCAGATTGCTGTATTATAAGGAAAACAAGTTTAAAGTAAGAGCGTAATAGTTATGTTTTATTTTCCGAAGTTTAGATGAGATAATCGATTGGTACCATCGGTTTCAAACCTGGTTTCAAACCTGATAATAGGAGACATTTAAGCTCCGGATATCAATCTCTCCTCAGCTTGATATAGAGACCTAAAGGGTGCCTATTATCAGGTTTGAATCCGACGGTACCGATGGCTTATTTCGTCCAAACTTCTGAAAATAATATATATATATATATATATATATATATATATCACACTACATTGCTCTATCGAAGGTACTACTAGAGATAATATAGAGTATATTATATAAACCTATATATTACCATGTCTATTCCGTTTAGTGGAGTTTCATTGGTCCAGATATGTCGATTCTGAGGTAGAAAACGTTTTAGAATGCGCAGCCTAATTTTCAGCACAATATAATAAGTGATGGCGCCGATAGATATTGGGAAAAATTCAATATACTAGTTAAAGACAAGCAATACACGCGTTTTGTTTCCTATATCATTTAAAAAGTCATTATATAAAGACAGCATCAATGAAAAACTTAAATTACAAAGAAAAGCTGACGAAAGCTAAACATATGTGATAAAAAATTATCTCAGACATTGAAATTAAAAGTTTCTGCTGCCGGCAGAAAAGTGATTTTTTTTCAAGGAGTTCAATAGAAATATTGTTTTGTGTAATTCACTTTGACAGTTGTTAATGTTTTTAATTGATTACCCGTCAAATAAATAAATGAATTAAAAATAACCCAAGTTTAATCCCTCCCTCCAACAAAAAAAAAACATAACTTTGCTGTCGGCTAGTTTTATTTATCTCCATCCCACGAATGAAAGAAGAGGCATACGGTTAAGAAAGTGAACTTTGAAAGGCCAGTTCTCTGACAAAGAGTAATCTCATTGGCAAAAAACAGCCTGTTAGGGCATTCCACGTTAGCAGCGCCTCATGGGATTACCAATAGACATGCTTGTTCTAAAACGTACAAAAAGTAAATCCTGATGAAGTGACTATGCTAGAATTGCATGGCAGAGAAAAAGGTACACTAGACCAAGCATGCCTCAAACGTTGTTGCTATGATTTTGTTATGAAACAGATACTCAGGGTTCCGACTCGGCTGGTGCAATAAAGTTTGCATTTATAATGAATCATGGTCCCTCTAATATTGGAACGCACTTTACAAATCAGTTCGTATGCTCCTCGACAACAACTAAATCTAGGCTGTGGAATGAGAGATATGATTTATGCGATTTGCTCTGCCTTACAAATTACTGATCAGTTGGTGGCCAGAGATAGAGAAAGAAAAAGACAATCACTATGTACTGAAATATTAGCAGCATATTTTAAATTAACATATTCTCACTATATTGCTTCCATAGAAGAAAAAAAATTGTTCCCACCCTCTCACTTTTAATCATGTGGTCTCCAAGCATTTTCTAACAATTTGCATAGCCTTGTAACCTAACCACGAGTTAATACTTTGACCATGAGTTTACTCGCAAAATATTTAACACTCAATCAACTTCGATATCCATCTTAAAAGATTGTACTGTATTAACTATTCTTCATTTTAATTCAGTAATAAGTTCTGGGAAATCAAGGGGCCTTCTTGGTCTAACATAATTTCTATGTGAAATACATAAATATCTGTATGCAATTAAAATACTCCTATATTTCTGAATGTTTGAAACATCGAAAAACAACGAAGAGCATTAATTTTCCTCTTTTCAGTCGACAACTTAATCGTGTTATAGTGTGCCTATATTTTTTCCTAATTTTGTTGAATTCTAGAAAAATAATTAATTAATACAAGGGAGTATGGATATTAAATCAGTATTTACGTATACTTTAATACTAAATATTAATACATGCTACTCTTGAAATTTTGGTATTTACATAAATAAAATAAACATTTGATAAATAAAGAAAATAATCGACTCTGAAATAAAGATGAACGTTTACATATATACATGCATACATATATAAATATTGTAGGATCTATAGTTAAATTATGTAAGTAAAATGGATTGTTATACAAAACTTTATTTTTTGAATCAATGAATGCAAAATTTAAAGTTAAGTAAAGAACAGTTTAGTAAATGGCTTTGAAGTTCTTGTATTCCTTGTTTCAAACAATACTTTTTTTGTCTAAAAATTCTATATTTTTACTTGACAGAATTTAACTATAAATTCTACAATTTTGCTTTGCTCTATCTTGTATATTGAGCCATTTTATTTGGCTGGAGTTGTCTCATAAAAATATTTCTTCTCGATAATATTTTATAAGACGGTAAAGCACAAGATCTGTGATTTAACACATCTCGTTGTATTTATATATAAATAGAGAGAGCTAGATAGATAGATAGAGAGATAGAGATAGATAGATAGATAGATAGATAGAGAGAGAGAGAGAGAGAGAGAGAGAGAGAGAGAGAGAGAGAGAGAGAGAGAGAGAGAGAGATGGCCTAGGGAAGCGTTGAAGAGAAATCAATAAAGTACCGGATCGCAATTGTGAGAACTAAAATACAAATTATTTTGTATAAAAAAGATATATGTTATGTATTTCAAAAACATACTCTGGGTTTATTGTAGGTAACTTGTTTTTGAAGGCGTTTAAATCTAAACAAATGATCAGCGACCCATGAATTTAAAAACGAATCGAAGAATGGCATTCGTGACGAGTCCGCCGATAAGGAATTGGTGAAGCGTGTTTGGGTATTCCTATTGTAGAAAGTACAGTTTCAGAGAAAGCGAATTGTATAATTAATATGGGTTTTAATCGCAGCTTAGTATCGTTCTATTAATATAATTGTTGACACGGAATGTTGTATGGATTCCTGTTTTGAGGAAGCATTTAAATTTAAAAGGTAGTAATGTGTAGTATAATCTATATTATGCTGAATGAGTTAGATATTGAAGGGCGTATATTCCTATTGTTAAGGGGATGACTTTAAAGATTCTTGGAAATCGAGAGAACGGACAAATTAATATAAGTGTAAGCCTTTGGTCATAAATGTAGTGTTTTTACCATTGCTGTATGTAAAAATGTAAATTTTCTACGAGTGAAGAGACTTCCGTGGCGTATTAAATGAAGTAGATAGGTTAATATCAGTTTGCTATATACGTGGAATCAATATAGGTTCGAGTTTACCATTTGTATTAACCCTATCAATCTTAAACTAATAATGCTTATGGGTCTAATAAGTGGGACTGTATGAAATTGGTTGGGTTAAATCTTGGTTGTTTACCTGTTTATTCTTTATTTAAGGGTGCTTAGTACGTATAAGATTCATATATATTTTATTTTTCTAAATGAGCGTTTACTAATATTTGTTGTTAATGATAGGTAAGCAATTTGAGTTGTGTGATTGGGGGCTAGATCCCTGTATCTCCTCATTGCAACGGATCTTTAAAGGAGGTCGTGATGGTGTTTAGCAGATCCAGGTTTTAAGTCACCTTTGGATATAGATTCAGTACGGCACAATCACATTGACACACCGGTTCTCGCCAGATCACCGACGTTAAGCAACGATGAGCCTGCCCAGTATCAGATGGGTGACCATTTGGGAACGCTAGGCACCTTCCCAAAATGAGCACCCATCTGATACTGGTCAAATGATCACCCATCTGGTTAATGCCCAACCTTCTGGGAAAGTTGCCCCCCCCGAAAAAAGAACTCCTCACTACAAAAGCATCTACAAAGTTGTGGATGGCCTATGCCTCTCCGGGGGCTCAAGGCTATGGATGGATAAAAATTAATCTAGCATATAGATGCAATACATTTTGGTCGTTTTACACAGTTTATTGCAATTTGTTATTCTTCGTTAATATAAGTTATTGGTTGATTACAGGGCATTGAGCGGGTTCAAAAAGTCGTACAATGCTGATGCATATTAATTTACTTTAAGCTATTTTATAAAGCAAATAGCATTTCAGCCCGGCGTTGCCCGGGTATTTGGAGGTGTATGTTGAGTGAAAAAACTAAAAAAAACAAAAGCGGTCAATTTTTTTATTTTGACCCCTATTATGACCCTTTAAAATTTATTGTTTTAGGCTCAAATCAAGTTATTAAGTTAGATCCATGTCCAAGGAACGTATATCAACAATTTAAAGTGTTTAGACCAAAAATTGTCGGAGGCGTGTGGTAGAGTTCTCAAAAGTAAAATCGCTGAACTTTGACCCCTTAATTGCACAATTTCTGGCCGAAATCCGGTCACATCGATTTTCCCAAATCTCAGTACCCTGTATATCGAATTTCGAGTCTGTCGACTGAAAATTGACAGAGTTATTGCGTATGACAATGTACACAGACACACAAACACACAGACAGACACTTTCACTTTTATAGATATACTAGCATGAGTGCCCGGCGTTGTCCGGGTGTTTGGAGGTGTATGCTGAGCAGCAAAAAAACAAAAACAAACAAAAACAACAACAACAACAACAACAAAAAAACAGTCAATTTTTCTAAATTTGACCCTATTAGGACCCCTTAACATTTATTGTTTTGGTCTCAAATCAAGTTATTAAGTTAGATCAATGTCCAAGAGACCTATATCTAAAATTTCAAGTGTTTAGACTAAAAATTGTCGGCGGAGTTTGGTAGAGTTCTCAAAAGTTAAATCGTTGAACTTTGACCCCTTAATCGCGTAATTTCTGGCCAAAATCCAGTCACATCGATTCTCCCAAATCTCAGTACCCTCTTTATCAAATTTCGAGTCTGTAGACTAAAAATTGAAAGAGTTATTGCGTATGGAAATGTACACAGACACACTCACATACACTTTCTCTTTTATAGATATATAGATTTACATTGACAATATCCAGTTATTGATCTATAAAGAAGAAGAAGAAGAAGAAGAAGAAGAAGAAGACGAAGAAAAACACTATTGGTTGCTTAATACGGCTTTATGTATGGCATCTTCTGTTACGATCCTAAATCATCGCCTTCTTCGCTCATCAATATTTATTGTTCGAAGTTGAACATCAGATAACTTATGAGCTTTGGCATTTTTCTTTACACAAGATTTTAAATAACAATGTTTCTTCATCTTTTGTACATGAACACGGAATCGCATTAAATAAGAGTTGTATTTTAAATGTAATTATTTTATTAAAATATACAAAGAAAACCAAGAACGAACAAATTTAACAAAACAACTTGTTTGCAACTGCAAAATAATGATCGCTATAATCACATTTTTACTGCGGTTATGAACGTTAGACAGCATTACGATCAAAACCATTTTGTAGGTCACTCTCAAACTAACGCTTCACAAAAGTGGCCAATATCAATACCAGATCAATACGGAATTCACTCAGAGTCTCTCTTAGAATACATTGAACGGCATGAGATCGCATCGGCTAGAAACACACTAAGAGACCATCACAGTTACGCTGCATTTGATGACATGATAGGCTTCAAAGAGTCTGTATACTATCCAAATATCGCATTGAGGTAGACGAGATGCCCAATAAGACTAAGTCTTTAACTTTGTTAACGAGTTTGTTTATAAGGTTTTGACGGTGACTAATTCGCTCTTTCAAATAGTTGTACGAGAAATGACCAAACTTCTTGTGCAACAGTTTCTTCAGGATCCATCTACTTAGCTAAGGTGCGCGTTGAGTTTTCGGACTTTTATCCGGATCCTTAATGAATTTTCACTTGCATCAGCAGTCCGAACGCCTGATGCAATCCATACTCTTAGTCACTGACTCTAGTTCACATCTCAATGTTGTGTAGTGGCGAGGACTCATAACGGTCTCTGTTGACAGGTACATATCGAGGGCAACATATAACGGAAATATAACGGAGGATGACCCATTTATATACACTTTGGGAGGGTATTTGATGTAATATTCATTAACAAAGACGATAGAAAAGACATTATTTTTCGGTTGATGTCAAACGAAGACAAAGTCTTACTTTTAACATAAAGATATTTATTCCAGTTGGATAAGATGATGTTCAGACAATAGATGCCTTACAGAATTACATTGTCTTGTCTCTCTTTCCATTTCGCTTCCAAAAGAGGCTTGGGCTCAGTAAACTCTCCCAATTCTCTGTCAACTCCGAACTCTTCTGACTCTCTTCTGATCTCCTGACTGACTATAAATTAACTGAATATATTATAAACTATCTTTCTTTGTGCCGCCAGAACGTGCGCAGACATTTGCAACACAAAGAAAATTCCTTAATTTACATTGTCCAATTCTACTTGCTCTGACCCAATTAGTTGTATAGTTATTTCTAACACAATAGACAGTGCTCTACATTCCTACCATCGTATCAAGAATATAATATAGTAAAATATAAATTTATAATAAATATATAATTTAATAAAATAGAAAATATATCTTTTTAACTTTTTATTACTGAGTTCGATTCTAGCCTTTTCCTTTAATAAATATTATTTTAAATCTTATTTACTTTGTTTCTCTTATTGCTGGGATCTGCTCTCTTCAAGAGACAACATCAAGATCTAAAAGTATTCAAAGAGAGCGCCTGAAGCTCTCAAATACACGATATAATACACAAAGGTAGATATTTATTGCTATTTATCGATACGTAATACTTTAAAGTTTTTTTTAAATAAAAGAATATAAAAACTGATAAGGACATTGCGCAATATTATATACGCACCCATTGACACGGACACAAATACCCACACGCACATACACTATATATGCATTAAAAATATACTTACAAATTTCGTCCCTAGATTTATCACTGCACATCTCAAGGTTGCCAGCTCTCCCCGAAGAAATGTCACATTGGTTGGTGTAGGGAGGAACCTGGGCTGAGGTGGCGTGGATGTCATCGCGTATAACGAACCTAAAACTGACAAAAAAGCATAAGATCAGTATCAACAAAACACTTTCGATGCATTATAAAACAAAACAAAACAAAAACAATATGAGGATGATTTCAAATACAGTTTGTACATGTCTCGGTCTACATTATAAGGACTATTCGGACGACTGCTCTTATCTAAAGTGTTATTCTTTATAACGCTTCCTGAGTTCAACAGCATACGAAGGGCGTGCAATAAGTAATGTCCCTGACCCACTTCCCAGATTAGTAGAGCAACGAAACTTGGCACAGTTATTAGTCTTTCTCTACATAGTAACTAGCCAGAGTTATGCATTTCTCCCATCGTTTGATGCGGCTCTGGAGACCGTTTTTGTAGAACACCCCAGGTTGGTCCTCCAACCAAGACGTGACTTCAGAAATCAAGGGTGCATCATCTGGGAAACGCTTTCCTTTCAAAAACAACTTTATGGTTGGGAAGAGGTGAAAGTCAGAGAGTGCAAGGTCAGGACGTAGGGAAGATGGAGAGGATTTCATAATCACACGCCCTGGATTCTGATCTGGCGATATGCCAGTTGTGGACCGGAGTGTTGTCCTGCAGTAGGAGGGCACCTTTGCTAATCTTGCACCGCCTCTTGATTTTGATAGCTTCCCTTAATTTCCTCAAAAGTGAAGCAGAATAGGCTCCTGTAATTGTGGTAACATTTGCCAGAAAATCTGTCATCACTACTCTGTCCTGGTCCCAGAAGACTGTAAGCATGACCTTGCCAGCTGCACTCTTGCCTTCTTTGGAGGTAGTGAGTTCAAGTGCTTCCACTGCATTGACTGGGCTTTGGTTTCTGGATCCAAGGGATGGACCCAGGTTTCATCCTGTGTAATCAGTCTTTTGAAAAATTTTGACTCATCTTCTTGGCACATCTCCAAATTCACCCTCGAGCACTCGACGCGTTCTCGCTTCTGGAATGGTGTGAGCAACCTGGGAATCCATATGGCAGACACCTTATGCATATGCAAATGGTCATGCATGATAGTTTCCACAGACCCTGTACTAATCTTGACATCTTGGGTTATTTGGCGCATAGTAATGCGCTAATCTTCCAAAATGGCAGCTTCAACTTGACGGACAGATGCATCATCAATGGCAGAAGGGGTCGGTCAGGTCTCGGAGGTGTTTCTACAGA
>NC_136485.1:55606887-55626887 GCF_053919585.1 Euprymna scolopes | reverse complement strand
GTGGGTTTGCTTTGACTAAGGCTCTTAATTGATCGTTGTCAGCATCCAATAGTTGACCCCTACGCTCATTATCTTCAAGACTCTCATCGCCGCCACGAAATATGTTAAACCACAATTGTGCTGTGCGTTCAGTAGTGGTTCCTGGACCAAAAGCTTCGTTCATGTCGCGAGCTGTTTCAGCAGTTTTTCGGCTTAGTTTGGATTGAAATAAGAACATCCTGCAAATTTGCTTTTTGTCTGTCTTGGATTCAACCATTTGAAAAATAAAGTATAATTGTTTTAAAACGATTGTATTGGAAACAATTTGACAGGACAAAAAATGCGCTATAAGACGACATAGAAAATAAAGGCATTATATCGAAAACCTATTTGAAAATACATTATTTGAAATAAAAAAATAAAATTCCGCAAGAACTTTCGCGTCAACCTAATAGGTATACATGAAGATATATATATATATATATATATATATATATATATATATATATATATATATATATATATATATATGTGTGTGTGTGTGTGTGTGTGTGTGTGTGTGTAAACAAAACAGATAGATAATAGGGATACATAGATTACATATATGAAAAATGTATAGATACAAATGGACACAGATAGAACAGGGGAGCGAGAAAAGTAAAGCAAACAAAGAGAAATGGAGAGAAAGGGATGAGATGACGAAGTTAATAAGTCAGAGTATAATGCAAATGTCTTGGTTGATATTAATTATTAGGTTGGTGCAAAAAATAATGTAGTTTTTGACGTATATATCTGGAAAAAACGACATCTTTTTGCACCAACTTAATATAAAACATCTGTTTTAGATTACTCCAAGCATTTTTAGTTATAAAGTTTCATTCTTTAAAATATTAAAAAAATGTCCTCAAATTTAAAAGCTTTCGAATGCTGATTTCACTTTCTAGTAGTTCCGTCTCAAATCTCATCAATTTCACATTTCCTATTGAACCGATAATTACATGATCACGAGCAACTTGAATATTGTTAAGGTTATCCTTAGAGAGATTCGATGAATATATTAGACGAAATAGCCATACAGAACAGGCTGTATTCATGCGTAAATAAGTGCAGCGTTTTCTATAAACTGTCGTAAAATTACCGACGACAGCACTGTCATTATTCTGTATAATATGAAGAAAATCTATATTGCTATGATTAAAAGTGAGATCCACACAATTTATCAATTAGATCACTTAAACCCCACATGATTGGGTGCTGTAATTATATATATGCGTAACAAGTGAAGCATGCGTGGCCCCACCCCCTTGAGTCGCGTTAAAAAGTTCAGGATTTCTCTCCCTCATTTAGTCCTCAGGGGACGTCAAATCCTGGGAAAAAATGAACAAACTGTGCAGTTTTAGGCCTTAACATATGTAAATTTGACTTCTGCACTATGCAAAAAAAGAAATGACTAGTTCCATCATTTGCCCCCCTCATTTAGCCCTAAAAGTCCCCAAAGCCTTAACTTATTTAAATTTGAGTTCAGCACCATGCAAAACTGCTAAATAGACTTACACAGAACATTCTGGACAAATATGGTAAAATAGTCCCAAATATGGAGTGTTTTATTAGTCCTAAAAGAGTTACGGGGTACACCCAAGAGTATACACAAACAAAATTATATAGAAGTATACACAAACAAAATTATATAGAGATCAGTTAGTTACAACTTTTCAGAAAGTTTTATAAAAATCCATTTTTGTTAATAAGCACAAAAGTGTCAATTTTAGCTATTTTAGCTCGAAAGGCACCCCTAGGGGGGCAACCTGATTTTCTGTTACTTTTTTTACTCGTATCATGTTTAATGTTTGCGCAAAATTAAAAAATATTCACAGGCGTAGTTATTGAGAAAAGTGCAGAAAAACGAACGGACGGACGGACGGACAAGGGTAAATTTGCAAGTTCACCCTCATTTTGTCGAGGGACCAAAAAAAAAAAGGGATAAAATATGAGAAATCAGTGGTTGTTTTATAAACTTATTAGATATAACACTAGATTTTAAAATGTCTCTTCTAACTATTGTTTATTCAAATTAATATTTTGGGAATTATTAATATTAATATTATTTTAATTATATGCATTGTTGGTTTGTTTTGCAGGCTCTCTTTTTTTTTTTTTTTTTTTTTTTTACAAAGGCATCACCACATTATCAAGGCCCAGAGGCCACTCAAGGATAAGGGTTAAAGAGTGTACAGTAGAAATTGGTCAATATAGTAATCATTAGTAATGAAAATTTGGTAAATTTAATAACTTATATAGAACGGCTCATCAAGAACTTATTTACTTTAGACTTGAACACATCCATATTGTAGTCAGCCGGAAAGCAGGAAAACGGAAGACAATTCCACAGGCGTGCAGTTCTAAGAAAGAAGCTTTGTTCATGGAATCTACGTTTAGGTTTAGGCACAGATAAAGAGTGGGGGAAATTATTGATAGTGTTTACAGCTAGACGAGTGTTTCTTGTGAAAGTTTGGCGAGGGGGGACCATAGATTGAAGCTCAGTTGAACACTTTCCATGAAAATAACGATACATCAGAGACAAACTCGCAACATCTCTTCTGTGAGATAGAGGTTGCAAGGAGGAGAAAAGGACATCTCCTACGAGGCTACGAAGTCTATTTTGAACTCTATCAAGGCAGGACAAGTCCTTTCTAGCAGCTCCTGCCCAGATGTGGCAACAGTATTCCATCCTTGGACGTACCTGGCTCTTATATAGGTAGAGAATATCATCAGCAGTGAGATATCTACTGGATCGATAGAAAGATCCCACCATTTTTCCAGCGGCCTTGGCAACAGATTTGATATACGTGTTCCATTTAAGATCAGGAGTAATGGTCAAGCCCAGAAGCTTGTCAAAACTTGAGGCCTCCTGAAAACGAGAGCCATTCATTTCAGTTGATGACAAATGTGGATTAGAACTTATCACTTATCACTTATCACTTAACTTAGCTTGAAACCAACAATTTACATAAAGAACATTTCAGGATGGACTGTGTATATGTAGGTGCTATTCTCTTTAATAAGAACCAAAAAAAAAAAAAGGCGTCGCTAGTGAAAGAGAGTGGGGAATAAATGAGAGTCACGCAAATTTGCTTTATAACTTCAGTTTTTAAACTAAAATGACTATTCTAACACTCATTCAGGGAGAGACAGTGAGTGAGAGATAGATAGATAGATAGATAGAGATAGATAGATAGAGATAGAGAGATAGATAGAGAGAGAGAGAGAGAGAGAGAGAGAGAGAGAGAGAGAGAGTCACTAATTTCTCTCAATCTGTGAATATTTATGCTTCATCAGTATATCTTTTTAGCTAGATAAATAATGTACGAGGGATGCTCTAAAAATGTCTTCTATTTGCTTATTTCGCTTGAATGAACCCAGAGAGATGGCAAATTACATTGTTATGATGACTGAGCTCGTGCGTTAATGACCTGAATATTTCATCATTCTGTTACAGATATTAGTGCTGTGAGACGCCTATAAAGCAACCCCTGCTATGCACGTGCGTCAGAAGCATGAAGGCGCGATCGGATTCCTGGCAAAATCAATTTGAAAATGGTGATGATTACGTAGAAAATGAAATTCTGGAACACAAAAGCCGCTCCTTTTAATGTTACCACTTCCATTTTATCGGTTCTTCAAATTCAAGTTTTATAATGTAGGAGGTTTTACGGTTTTACTGTTGGAACAACCCTTATATGACAGAGCGCGCCCCGGACGGCCATAACAAAAGCGCATTTATAATATGTATGACTATGTAGAAAAATAAAGTTGTTAGCACAAAATGTCCCTCGTTTTAACAGTACCACTTCCGTTTTCATAGCGCTTCGACTTTTTTGAGTTAAGAATAATAAAGTTATTACTTTTGAAACGACCTTCCTGGGTCTCTCTAGCTTGAAAAGTAATGAGCATGAAATTTTCGTAATTCGTTGTTTTTGTAAGTAATTAATTTCGTTAATGCTGATATCGATGGCACTATTACACGTATACAAGAAAAAATAACACAGTAAAATTAAAAATGAATAACTCCAAACATTAAGTTATGATAGATTGTTTATAAGTTGTTATGCCAGTGTACTTTTTTTTCTCTGTATTTTCAATATTTTCGAACTATTATGTTGTACTATTTATTTAACAAACATTAACCAGTTTTGATGATAAGTAAAAAAGAAAGAACGCATTTTTTCATTTAAATTAGATATGTAAAAAATATATCTACCATTACGCAAAATGCTAGGAATGCAAAAGTAATTTAAAATAGTCTTACGATAAAAAATAAAACAGTGAAAAAATTAAAATTGCGAAAAAGTGAAAACGTGAATACGGATTTTTCAAATGCTTCTTTATTTGTTCATGTTGTCAGTGTTTCAGTAAACGAGACATTTCACGGAACACATTATAATAAGTAATATTGTCTATATATTTTAAATGATTGAAACCAAAATGAAATTTCTGACCTTAAATCATATCCGATGATGTAGCCCTAGTTTGTGGGCTTTGTGGGAGTGTGGACCCACCCTTTAATTGCCATTGCTCTCAGGTCCACTCTGACCCGGAGTTGTAGTACCTGTTAGGGTCCCAACTATGGGTTAAATAGAAACTGACTTGAAAAACAAATATAATGTATTTTAAAAAAAATCTTCAAAATCACTGGATTCGGCATTAAATAACCCGAAAAGGGTTGCTATGACGTAAAACAAAAACAACCAACCAAACAAAATGAGATTTCAATTGCATTCTGATTAAATTAACAAAAAAACACTTATTTTCACACAATCTTTATTCCGACAACTATATTCATCTTGGTTTTAATAATCACATCATTCGCGACCGGCGTCCCTATTTTGCGAACTTGGACATCTATATATCTGATTTAAGAACGTACATAAGTTTTTGAACTGAAACCTTTAATTTATACAAGTGGTCGAACTGTTCTGTTTCCGTCAGCTATGGTCAGATGGAAATATTAATTTTGATATTCTTTTAGTTATTATTGCATGACGTAAGCTATTCGCATACAAATGTGTATTTATACAGGTAAAATACAACTATAAAATTACAAATACATAACACCAAACATTTCATGTATCATACATACATGTATACATACATATACACATGCATGCATACATACATACATACATACATACATACATACATACAGTGGCGCCAAAAAGAAAATCCGTATTTGTCATTTTTTTCAAGAATCAAAAATTTATGCTTAATTGAATGTAACTGTTTAAACAACATATACCTCATTTGATTCGCCTTTTATTACTTTATAATTTTACCTGTTCATATTTGACTTTTTATTGAAGTATCTTAGGGTTCACGTCAAATTAAAAAGTTTTCCCTACCAAACTACTCTGCCAATTTTCAGTCTACAGACTCGAGATTTGACATAAGGGATTTGGAAAAATCTTTTAAATCTGTTTTCGGACAGAATTTTCGTTATCAAGGGGTGAAAGTTCAACGATTTTACCTTTGAAAACACTACTAAACTCCTCCGCTAATTTTAGGTCTAAACACTTGAAATTTTAAATGTAGGTTACTTGGACAGGGATCAAACATTTAGAGATCAAAACAAAGAATGTTAAGAGGTCAAAATTGGGGTCAAAGTTAAAAACATTGACCTTCGCAGTCTCTACCAATTTACTCTGCCAATTTCTAGTCTAAACATTTGAAATTTTACATAAAGTGTATTCCCACATAGGGAAAGATGTGAACAGTAAAAACGGCCCAAACAAAACTGGGCGGGACTGCTAGTATATATATATATATATATATATATATATATATATATATATAAACTTCAATATAAATGATTTTCTATGAGACGAAACAAGAAATCAAATACCGACGCGATGAGTTGCAGAATGCAACTACAATAAGTGTAGAATATAAACATATAATATATATAAGTGTGTGTGTATGTGTATGTTTGTGTGTGTCTATGTAAATGTATTTAATGTGTACCTTGTCTGTATATTGATCGGTGTAAATGAATTTACGTATAAGATTACCAATATATATATACTTGAAAAGGATAATCGTTTTCTAGATTAAATTTCGAGTCTTATCGATATAGATATGAGTTCTGATATTGCGTACATAAGTGTTTACGTAGATACATATGCTTAAATAAGAGTCTATAAACACACGCACACACGCATATATATATATATATGTATGTATACAGAGAACGAGAGAAATAGATATAATATAAAAATCATTTTACATAAATTTCAGGTATTTCGGAATATCTCGCTATATATATATATATATATATATATATATATATATATATATATATATATATATATATATATATACGAATGTGTCCGTGTGTGTGTGTGTCTGTATGAGTGTGCACAAGAATACAATATTTCATCTGAAAATAATTTTCCATCCCCTAGAAAAATTTGATGAGATTTAGTGCTGGCTGAATTTCTAATCATAGATTTTATTTTGATTGAAATCTTCCCAAGGAAAATCTCTTTACTTATATATATATATATATATATATATATATATATATATATATATATATATATATATATATATATATATATATATATATGTCAAATGAAAGTTTTTTTTCAGTTTCACTTGTTTATTGGATACGTGATACTTTATTTATTATCGAATATTGTTCTTTTGATACGGCCATGAAATGTGAGATAGTATTTTATCTTTGTAGAGACATCTTTGTACGATATTACGTCAGTCGACCGGTCTGTCACACTGATATATAAAACATTTTGATAGGTAGACGTGTCCCTACAAGAGTCTTGGCTAGTAGACGTATCACTTGCAGAGACTACGCCCGTCGCCAGATTTGTCATGGCTTAATCGCAAATAGCATGCTGTTGTACGTAGGCATATTTTATAAAAAAATTACGCCCGTTCCGTCGAGCGATTTGTGTCATTGCAGTCTAAAAAATCATTTCGTACATAGACTTAAGAACACTAGGGTCGCTGAAAAAAATCAGGGGATCATTCTACCGCTCCAGTAGATACCTCATTACGGATGCAATTCTTTATCTGTATATGCGCCAAGTACGGCCAAGGAGTACTGTGGCCACATCTTGGCAGGAGCTGCTAAAAGCAGATTATCCTGCCTTGACAGAGTTCAAAATCGACTTCGTAGCCAAGTGAGGGGTGTCCTTTTCTCTCTCCTGCAAACTTTTTTTTCCCACAGAAGAAACGTTGAGAGCCTGTCTCTGCTTTATGGTTATTTTCATGGCAAGTGCTCGTCTGAGCTCCAATCGATGCATCCCCTGCCAAACTTTCACGAAAAAGACTCATCTAGCTGAAACCACTATCAATACTTTCCCCCACTCTTTATCTGTGCCTAAACTTAAACGTAGATTCCGTGAACAAAGCTTCTGCACGCCTGTGGATTTGTCTCCTACCTTGCGGCCCAGCTTACAATATGGTCGTGTTCAAGTCCAAGGTAAACAAATTCTTGATGAGCCATCACCTTAAGTAATCCAATTTACCAAATTTCCACTACTAACGATTACTACGATATTGTTCCATTTACTACCGTACACTTATTAACCATTATGCTCGAGTGGCTCCGGGCTTTGATAAGCGGTTCTCCTTTGTAAAAAAAAACGCTAACTATTTTCATAAATCCTTATGTGTGTTCATTTATCTGTCCAACTTTAGTCGGAAATAGCATTTTCCTACGTAGACTAATATCCATTAAAGATTACGTCCGCCGACCAATCTCTCCAACTTTAGTCTGAAATAGAATTTTGTTTTAGATTTATTTTTACTAGCGGGACCTGTGGAAATTCCACAGCGTGCTTTTTCTTTTGCATTCTATGGATATTCAGCCCAAATGGAGACGCCTTGTTATTATTGTAGCTCTCTTGTTAAAACTGCAAAAGTATTTATCTAAGCTAGAAAGGACGACCTGCATAGCCCGGTATAGCCCGATCGTAAAATACGCTTCAATATAATATTTTAATTTATGCAGATCTCTTATATATTATTATAGAGTCAAGGTTCTATCGATTCTAATATATTATAAAGTTATGATCTAAAAGAATATATATATCCATATGACTTGGCTGCATCAGCTTGAATCGAAACTGGAACCAAAACTTATGAAGAAAAGAATATATTTATGTACATATAACTTGAGTTCCTTCAGCTATAATCAAAACCGAAACCAAAACGTATGAACAATTCTTAGTAAAATTATTAAAAAAAAATAGATGATTTGAGTGGCATTAGCTATAATCTAAACCGAAACCCAAACTTCTAAAGAATTCTTGGTAAAATTACTTATTACAAGAAACGGACGGTCATGACAATTGACAGGCACAGGGAAGAAAAAAGATGTAAGCATGACACAAATAACATACAAGCTAATAATATATAGAAAAAAATATGACGTTTGTCGATATATCTGCCACACACTAGTCTGAAATAATATCCTTGTACTTAGACTTATCGCTGTAAATAATTACTTCCGTTAACCTATCTGACCTGCTTTAATTTTAAATAACATTGTGCTCATTCTATATTAATGCGTTCAAGAAGCGCTATAAATATCTATATTGATTGGTCAGCATGTCACACAATTGTTGAAAAGTCTAGATTGAACTGTCACAACTTATTTTCGTTGCGTGTCAGCCAGATTTCTAAGGAGGTTTTTCCTCAGAATGTCAGCAATTCTTTCAGTCGGTCGGTCTGTCACACTGATATGAAATAGTATAAGTATTGCTTATATTTTATGTATCAAAATTGGTATGACTTGCTTATATTTTATGTTCGTCTTAGTTTTTCTATGTTTAATTTTAAGATAGTACTTATAGATGCGTCCACGTATCCATATAAGAGATTTTTTCTCTCAATTATCAATAAATCAATCTGTCACGTTATGCTTTAAGATGAATTTTGCACCGCTAAGCGCGCAGATTGAATGCGTCTCTTAAAAATATCCGTTCGTGCTTAAATATTGGAATCTTGAATGTTGATTGGCATTTCTTTCCTTTTCTCTATCTCGTCTTTCCGATGCGTTGTGGGACGCGGAAAAATTTCCCCAAGGATTCTCATTGTTTATTTCAATAACAAATCATTGATTTCATGGAAAATAAAAGAAATTTCGGAACTGACCGATTTCAATACTGAATAAAAATGTTACCGTTTCCTTGAATAGATGATTTTCTTTGGAAGGATTCCTTAACTTTCCAACATCGGATTTTTTAAAGGTCGTTTCTCTTCAAGGCAATCGGCGCAACTTCTGAATTTAGGAAACAGTAAGGAACACACGCACTCGCGCTATCATCAGTAAATACTATAAAAACATCTATTAAAATACTTAATTTTTACAGCAACACATCTGGCATCTAGTGAATCACAAGGTTTCAAAATAAAATCAGTTTTAGCAAGAGCTCTAAAGTTTTCAGCTTGCTTTCAAGTAACGCTCAAGCCAAAGGGGAGATGTCACTCAAAATAATATTCCTTTCCGTAACAGGTGTTCAAAACCCACTTCACGAACTACTGGCATACTCCTACTGTTTTCCTAATCATCTTTTTAACAGAAGAGACGTTGGTAGTTTTCCTCTATTCTAACAATATTTTCATCTGAGATGCTCGACTAATGTCAAATATCTGGCTGCTCACTGCCTGATATTCAAGTACTTGTGTCACTGTACACATGCAAATAGTGGTATTTTGCTCATCCGTATGCCTAATATCAAACAGAATATCCACGAACAAAGTTTATTTCAAGGAACCATTATTCTGTAGAACACATCACCACGCGACTGTTCAAGTCATACTAAAACATGCCCGTCTTCAAATTTAAAGTTACCAAATATTTGTTATAAACTGTTCTCACAAATAGTCATTTTTTTCTTCTGTCTATTCATTATTTTCCATTCTCTGATACTATTCCATTTCATTTACACCATTAACACATCACACAGCGTAGTTTGTAACGTTCATCAATAGTGATTAATTCTTTGTATATATATATATATATATATATATATATATATATATATATATATATATACAAAAGCTTGAAACTGATTGTAAGAAATGATTATATATTATTCTAAGCAAAAACACCAGGTCCTGATGAATTACAGAATGCAACAAAAATAAGAATAACACTGAAATTCCATTCAATTCAATATATCTCGTTTAAAACAATTTACATAATTTTTACGAAAAATATAGCGACTACATAATCCATTTCCTTTCAGGGGTGAAGACCGTTATTCGGAAATTGGAAAGAGCCAAAAGTGGAATAAATACTCGAAAAAAATTATTTGATGAGATGTCTAACAGAAAAATGTTGCCTTAACACACACCCACCCACACACACACACACACACACACACACCCACATATATACATATATATACATGTATATATATATATACACTCACACACGCGCGCATATATATATGTACGAATATATATATATATATACGTACTTAACTATATCTATCTATCTATCTATCTATCTATCTATCTATCTCTCTCTCTCTCTATATATATATATATATATGTATATATATATATATATATATCTTATCAGATAACACGACATGTCTGAGGGAGTATCAAGCTTCCTGTTGTTACTTAAGTTACCATCATTTGAAGAAGACTCATCATTACTCGTAAATGTCAGCGTGGAGTAACCATAGCAAGGAGTTCTTATTTAGTCCACGAATACTATGTGATTTTGAATATTTCATCAGTCTTACTTGCATAGAAAAGTATCTCCATGCCAGATTGTTCTGACAAACCTCTATACAGAGAGAGCTTAGACGATCTAGGGAGGTGTCTGGTAGGCATAAACTTCTCTTTGTATATATGTATGTGTGTGTATGTGTGTGCACATATGTGCCTGTAAAGGAGACATCTTATGTGTGTCGTGCATATATTGATTTGTGTACATGAAGTCACACATAGGATTACTAATATATACAGCTGAGGTGGTTAATTGTTTGATAGATAAAATTTGGAGTACTTATAAATGTTATTTGTGATCGCACTAATATAAAATAACACAAGACGAGGCACTTGATGTGAGTAACTTAAGCTGCATGTGTATATCGTCAAATTGCGTAGAAAAAAGCTCGTTTCAGCCATTTGATCCAAACTGTATACTGTCCCCAACTGATGTAAATTGTATTGTAAACTGTCGTAAAACTCATATTGATCACAAATATATGAATCTCTATTGTTCAACCATTTTGTCCCAAATTCATAAGAGACGTGGAACCTTCCAAAAGTAATGAATCATATTTTCTTTTATTTCGCACGATTGGATAACAGAGGATTACCAATGCCATTGTAATTATAACTGAACATATGAATTCATAACCTGAAACTTTCATCTCTATTGCAGATATTGACGGCGAGAGACTCTAAGAAAGAAACTCTTGTCATGGACGTATGCCAGACTCAGAGGTGCGTCATCGAATTTCTTCCATGCAGAACAAGGCTGATAGCCATTAGTCGCGTGTTTTCCTGTAATGAATGAATGCGTGAATGTAGGAATGACATGGAATTCTTAAAGATAAACTAAAATGACCGAAAAATGGGCTGAAATGACTTAAATAAATACAAAGTAAATGACTTAGAATGACTTTAATGAACTTAAGGATGAATTGAATGACCTTAAGAATGACTTGAATGCTTAAAAATAACTGGAATCCTTCAAAAACAACTTGAATGATCTGGAGAATGACTTGAATGGCTTTGAGACTGACTGATTGTAAAGTGGGTGATCATTTTACATTAAATTAATACAGAAAAGTGATCCCCTACTTTATATCACAAAGTTACAAACATAAGTACAGCATGTAGTAAGAACAGATACTACACTTTGATCTTGGCCAAAAGGCCAAGAAAAGGGTATTTATTTGCTCCCCCAACGAGCAAATTAGACACAAGGCCGATTTTTAATTTGAGGAGTGAAGGGGAAATGGGGACCAACTCCCCGGGGAGTAGGGGAGCTGGATAGTTACAATTGGTATGAAGGGTTGCCCTTACATTGACCATGGTCTTATATGTGGAGTTTCCCCCACATATGGTCTTTGCTTGCAGTATCTGCCGGAACAGATGGTATTTATTTGCTCCCCCACCAAGCAAATTAGGCACAAGGCCGATTTTTAATGTGAGGAGTGAAGGGAGGGGGAAGGGGAAAAGGGGACCAGCTCCCAAGAGGTGGGAAATGGGAGCTGGTTAAAGGTCAGGCATGTGGGGTTGCCCCCACATCTGGTCTTTGCTAGTCATAGCTAGTCATAGCTTGCAGCATCTGCCGGAACAGATACTACACTTTGATCTTGGGGAAAAGTCCAAGAAAAGAGTGGGGGTATTTATTTGCTCCCCCGCCAGGCAAATTAGGCACAAGGCCGATTTTTAATGTGAGGAGTGAAGGGAAATGACCAAGCTCTTATAGGTGGGTGTATTTATTTGCTTCCCCACTGAGCAAATTAGGCACAAGGCCGTTTTTTAATGTGGAGAGAGAGGGAGGGGGGAGGGAAAAGGGGACAAGCTCCCGATGAGTGGGAAATGGGAGCTGGATAGTGACAATTGATATGAAGAGTTTCCTCTACATTGACCAAGGTCTTATATGTGGGGTTGCCCCCACATATTGTCTTTGCTTTCAGTATCCGCCGGAACACATACTACATTTTGATCTTGGCTTAAAGGCAAAGAAAAGCTTAAAAGGCTAAGAACAGCATCTATTAACAACAGATCTTTGGTCTTACCCAAAAAGGCCAAGCACAAAAGTGTTACGGACAGACCGACCGACAGACTGTCCAACCGACGGACCGACGGAGTTACTTATAGAGTCGCTTGCACGCGACTAAAAACGTGTACTTTTAAAATCATTACTATATATTTGGTCTAGCATATTATAGTAATAAATATGCAATCTACATTATTCAAAATATCATATTTAAGCGTATTTTTCGATTGGGCAATGCCGGGCGGCATGCTAGTATATATTTATTTGTATGTAATTATATATATATATATATATATATATATATATATATATAGAGAGAGAGAGATAGAGAGAGAGAGAGAGAGCAATGTACATTTGTTATAGCATGCAAGATATGCAAATGTCATTTTTTCGATGACTCATCATTTAATGATCAATAATTTGTCGCAACACAGATAGACTATAAAACCTCCAGTATTGTTTGCGATTAATGTGCTTCCCTATACTTTTTCCTGCTAGTTTTTTCCAATACTCTTCCCCGTAAACACTATATCACTAGCGACAGGTTTATTCTGGCAATACGCCTTGCACGATCGTAAACACGCATGCGCATAACGGTATAAACCGTTTTTGTTAATATCGGATAATCATGAATATAATTAATATTTAACAGATAATCGTATTATTAAATGTCCGAATAAAAAAATCGTATGATAACGCAATTGCTTTTTGTTTTTTACTCCGACTTGTACTTAATTATCTGTAATATACAACGAGGTAATTTCAGAAGAGTTTTATGTCGAATCAATATAACAGTCTTGCGTCATGTGGATAAGAAAGGCAGTTTAGAGTCCGTCCGTTCAATCGCCCGGTCAGACGGTTTCCTACACGAGCCGAGCAAACGTATCTTCGGCCATAACGGGAGAGAAGAGCTAGAATAATATCCATTTTAAGAGGTGCACAGGGAGTAATTATGTGCGAGGGCAATAGATATCCCGGACCGACCATTGCGAATACATTTATGAACAAAGCAAATATCAGAGCTGGCAATGGGTTCCCCCAAAGCGCACGTTTTTCTTATCACATAACATAAAAATAATAGAAGTAAACGCCATTTGTGTGAGATTCGATGGTTTTTCGTGTAGTAAATGAAAGGGAAGAGACATTGAAAGGTGGAAAAGAACTACTAAAAAAATTAATATTGTTCAAAACAACGAGAATACGAATAAATACAGTGTTAATATGAGAGACCTGTACCCGCTTCCCATGCAACTCTGATTCAGAAAATCCGACAGGAGACTGATTAGTGAATGTGATGTGTTCAAGTAGAAAAAAAAAACATGAATCGACCACCTGGATGGGATAAGTTCAAATGTAGTCAATTCCACAGCATAATTTTATTTATGTATACAGTAGAATCCCGAGATACGGTAGCCCGGGGATAAGGTTTTTTTTCAAGTTACGATGTGAAATAAGATATTTTTTCCGGTCCCACCTTTTAGTATTATTTACAATGTTATTTTATTATATGCATGTGTATTATATATTTTACTGCATTTTGTTGCTAATTTTTAATGCCGTATCCTGGAGTTATATTGTATAGGTAAATTAATATCACTAAACCCAAGTTTCGTACTGAAGTCTCATTCCGGAGTTTGATCCGGAAAATCCACCAGGAGTCGTGGGTAGTCCATAAGCGATTGGGTGCTTTATATGTTGGCATACATAAAGACATATATTGACCATATGGGTGTTCCAAGTTCGAATATTGTCGGCTATATTTACATATAGATGCTGTCAACCTTTAAATGCTCCCTCCTGTGAGTATCTCAAAGAATAGGATAAGCTAGTACAGTCAGCATACCAAAACGTCGTATCATACTGAATTATATGAATAGACATTTTTCTCGGAGAATTCTAAATGCAGGCAAACTAACGTATGTATCTTTAATCACGAAGAAACATTTTCAGCAGTTAATAGAAATATAATAAAGTGTATACTTTACAGGAATTATTATTTTTCAAATTTCGTATTGATTTAAAAAAAAATGAAAGTTAAGTAGAATATATTGGTGCAGTAATATCTCTAAGTTCTTTAAATTTGTTGTTAAACACCTATTATACTAAATAGTTTGACAGTAACTTGTTATTATTAAATATTTGTGTTAGGTTGGTGGAAAAATAATGTCGTATTTTGACGGTCAACTTCGTTTAAATAACGACATTATTTTTGCACCGGCCTAATGTTTTATAATTGGTATATAACGTGATTATTACTATTGTGTTCTCTAGTCCTGACAATCCATTATCGATTTTTTTTTTGACTAATGGAGAATAATTGCTGGTATCTGAGCCGCCTGTTATGTTGAGTGGGCGTTATCTAGAGATTTTCAATCCTCTCAGAATATTCATCGTCATTCAACTGTCAATCCACCCATTTAATAACTATTATTGTCGAGTTGTTTTAGCATTTATAAATTGTGAGCTTGAAATTGGGGAACTTGTGGGTAATGTTGACGCACACATACATGAATATAAATAATCTCCTATGATACACAGGTTTTTATCGTATTCATTCCTTGTAAACATCTTATTTCAGTAGCATGTTACGAGCACTATGGTGCTACTGTTGAGACGCCCTGCATATATTTTAAAAAGAGTTTATCAAGCGAAATAAATATAACTACGGAAACGCCTTAGGCATTGCTGAAACCAATTCCGAGAGTCCTGTTTTCTCCACGAAATATTTAAGTAATTCATCTGGAGGGATTTAAGAGATCTAATATAGGCTAAAAATAAATTGTCACATACTTTATAACTTTTGATAAAATATTGAACATGGCTGCCTACATTTTTCAGAACTCTGAAGTCATGTTATAAAGGTCTTTCATTAAAAAATCACACAAGGTTATTCGTTAATTATATAAAGTTTTCTTTTACATTAAACCGAAAGCATGATGATATATTTTACTCAAGTCACAACGAAGTTGATTAGGCTTGTGCATAAGACGTCTTAGATTACAGAGATCGAATTCCGTAAGAGTCTCTTGTTCACCTATGCGGTTTATTTGTTTATTTCCGTGAGATTCAAACCGATATAGTTAGAAAATACATACATGCAATAGGCAGAGTAAGATAAGGGTGAGAAAAATCGCATTAAAATTCCATTTAATTGTATGCTAAAACGTGCAATTTTTACAAGCTAAACGGTTTTTCAAACAAGGCCAGATAACTCTTTTTTGCTCTCTACTTCTCTACAAATAACTAAATTAAACACGAATAGGATTTCAGCAGGTATAGTAACAAAATGCACACATGAAATTGGCAGAGTCAAATAGCGTGAGGAAAGTCGTATTTTGAATTCCAAATTCGTTGAAACGTGAAATCTCTATCTCTATCTGTGCTATTATATAAAAGGAACTTGGTGTGTGTGTGAGTTCGTTTCCTATGGACTAAAAAACAGTTGGGTTAATTTTTATGTAATTTTACACAAAGGTACTTTTTATATGCCTGGCACATTTCTTAGATAGGTTTCGTATCGGAATATCGCCGATAAGTATCAATAATCGATTATCGAAATAGTCCGATGGAATAAGGCACAAGCGATTTTGATCAATGTTAACACCTTACACAGCCTAACATAACAAGTGTCTCTGATAAGTTCTATTATCACACAAGCCGAAAGCATCGGCATACAAAATCAACAGTAGGTTCTTTGATATGGAAGGTGCGTGTTCGAAATGAATGTTTCTGTTTAAAGCACAATTGCACCATGATACTTGACTTTTTCATTTTAAACTTAAATCTACATCATTATCACCGAACAACCAGTAAGGCCAGGCATATACAAATCGGCAGTAGGTTCTTTGATATCACAGGGACGCGTTCGAAAGCTATGTTCCAGTTTAGAGCACAGTTGATGCATGATACTTGACCACTGCATTTTAAACTTTAATTCAAGCCATTATATAGAAAACTAATTTTATAAAATCAACAGTATGTTCTCTACAGTGCAATGCAGGCTATAATATATTGTTAACTAAATCACTGCTAGACGCATGTGGCGCTTCATCGATAGATCCCTAAGAAGAGCAGGGAATCATTCGATTTTATTTAGAAGTAGACGATTTCACTGATTCCGATGACAATAAAAATAATGGAATGTGAAACATTCGTTGATAATCATTCAATCCCGGGGTACGCCAGGTTATTCTATACTAGTTAAAATATAATTCTCTCAGAGATATTCGTTTCCTTTTCTGTAAAAACTTGCCGGAGTTTAAACGTAATGTGAACAGACATGTCGCTGCTTAATTCCGCACAGTCCCATGTTAGACTCAATCCTAAATTGTAGCCCATTACGTTCTAAATAGCAATATGTATTGTTTGGGATATAAAAGAATAGTAATAAAAAATACACCCATCTCTGTAAACCAAATTAGTCGATTTCTTATTTGTTTAGAGGACGAGTAATTTGTTCGAATTGAACTTTCTCTAATTGTTCCGTTCGTTAATCAACGTGTTTCAAACGATCCCTATTTATAAGGGGCAACTTCGAATCGCATGTGAACGTCATTTTTAAATTTGCAGTTTTGTATGGGCTTTATTTAGTTTAATTTAGTTTTATGGAGAGGCGGTAAGAAGGAGATGATACTCATATATATTATTAAATTGGAATTCATTGAAATCGGTATTATTAATTTATTTTATTGCGGATTATTATCCTTATTTTTATTATTGCGGATTATTATCCTTATTTTTTTGTTGCAACAAAAACTAAAAAAAAAAAAAAGATAAGGATAATAGTCCGCAATAAAATAAAATAAATTATGAGATGATACGCTATGAAAATATATTTGATTTTTGTGAATTAAAAAATAGATATGGATATATTTCACTTTTCAAAGTATGTGAAACGGTTTGAAGGGTCATTTTATAGACCCACTCGCTCTCGGAATAAATTAAATTCGATATGCAGTTATTGGTAAACAATTAAACAAGAATCAATGAATTTCACCTTTTCCTTGAGCTTAGGTCTTAAAAGGTGTGCCATTTTCAAAAGTTAACAAAAATATATTTAATTGGAATCAAAAATAGAATAAAGATTCGAGACATAAAGTTAAATATCATTATATCCTGATTCTAATCTTCATAATACATTCGGCATAATCACGTTGACACTGCTGGATCACCGAAGTTAAACAACGTTGAACCTGATCAGCACTAACTGGGTTACCATTTAGAACTTCCAGGTGCTGTCCGCTTATCTCGGCATTGTTTCCAGTCGTCCTGACCTTTTCCTTGTCACTGGACACAAATAGTGCCGATTCAGGAGAGGCGTGGTCGGGGTTTGCGCAACCCTTGCCTCACAATTACACGAGTAGCTGCACCTACAAGGGATATCCTTTGTCTTTCGAGACTGAACGGAGGCATCGGAAAGGAGATATTATTCTGTTCAGATCTGAGACGGGTATTCGTTTATAGATATTATCCATATATATATATATATATATATATATATATATATATATATATATATATATATATATAACTAATTCATTTACTCACATAAATTTAATATACGACAGTATAGATTTATGCATAAACTTTAAGTATTTACTTCAAAAGTGCTCAATACGTAGGTAGAGCTAGTTAGTAATTTATAAAATATATATGGCGATTAAGCTACACTGAATATTTTGCGTTTCATCCACTATAGGATTCGTCAGGCTTAGGATTCGTAAGCCTGACGAATCCTATAGTGGATGAAACGCAGAATATTCAGTGTAGCTTAATCGCCATATATATTTTATAAATTAATATATATATATATATATTTATATATATATATATATATATATATAAATATATATATATATATACATATATATATATATATATTTATATATATATATTTATTTATATATCTCGAAAAGTCTAGTATTGATTTACTCATTGAAAATTAGAAAGAAAAGAAAAAGTTGTTTCGAAAACCGAATATAATGAGAATCCATATGAATCATTTTTGTTATACAATAGCATGGAGTCAAGGATAGCTAGCTTGGGGCAAGCATTGTATTGGGAATATACTGTATTTAGCTATAATGTCTTTCATATAACTTTACCGCCTTTCATAAGTTTGATAATAGACAAGAATATTGTACTTCCTAGTTTGTATACAGTGAGAAGATGCCACGCCGTTCTTTTGCTACGTACAATGTATCGGTGCCGACAGGGATGCCATGGCTCGATGTGTAACGGAATCAGAAGCTTGCACATGGGTGTGATCGATACAGAAGAGACAATTCAACTGGAAACTGCAGAAAAGAAGACATTAAAAAACAAAGGAAATTCAGGGAGGAGTAATAATATAAGATGGTGTTAGATAGATAAATAAGTGCGTACGTAGGTATAAGATTATATAGCTGTACGCGCGTGTGGGGGGAGATAGAGATAAAGCAGGTAAGTGGGTAGGTAGGAATACAAATGTTTAGTGGCATGAGCGTGTAGCGACACTGATAGGGGGGAAAGATACAGAGAGAATACAGGAAGGACAAGTAGAGTAAATGGAAATACATAGACAGAAAGAAATATTGAATAATGTAAACGTACCTATATTGATTGTAGATATCACTTTATTATTACTTATTATTATTACTTATTATTACTATTATTATTATTATTATTATTATTATTATTATTATTATCACTTAATGTATCACGTTATTACCTTATATCTCTACTTATATATAGAATGCATTTTGTCTGTATGTGTAGGTCCGTTTCCTATGGAATCCGAAACGGGTGGGTCGATACTGCTTTAAATTTCACGCAAATGCACTTGATGTGTCCCTGAGTGTTCTTAGAAGGTTTCTGTATCGAAATGTTTCCGATAAGTATCGAACATCGATGGTCTAAAAAAGAATAAACAGACGATTTTGAGCAAAGTTAACACTGTTATACAGCCTAACATCACAAATACTTTTGAGAAGTTTTATCATCGCACATGGGGAAGGGATCAGCGTGTAAAATCGGCAATAAGTTCTTTTGTAAAACATGCGCGCGTTCGTAATGAATATATTTATTTAGACCACAATTGAATTATAGAAGTTGTAAACTTTAATCCAGGATTCCCTCCCTTTTTTAACGTTGAAAGTTTAAGGACGGCTTGTAACACTTTTTTTTAATAATTAGAGATTCCGATATATCGTTGATTTCTATGTTCGGTCAGTTTAGTAATTTTTCTTTATTAGCATATGTGCAGCTTCTG
>NC_136485.1:55524387-55601887 GCF_053919585.1 Euprymna scolopes | reverse complement strand
CGACGATTAGGCGATAGCATCTTTTAAACAATTGGAACGACAGGTAAATTTATATATATGATGATGATGATGATGGTGATGATGATGATGATGATGATGATGATGATGATGGTTGCAACGTCTTGTCAGACGAGTGCCACTCCCTCAGACACTTAAAGTCCATAAGCCGGAAAATTACTTCCATCGCCACAGGGCCATTTTAATAGCCAAATGCCTGAGGGAGTATGTATACACAAATGATGTTACAGAGTCTTAGCTTTGTACGACAGCTAAGTCTCCCTCTCTGTTCAAAATGTTGAAATCTAGCAACAAGCAAGAGCAAGATAGCCAGCAACAAATTAAACTGCAGACCAGCTTAATGCGGGTACTGGTCTCTCGCTTTATGGTTTTTTAAATCAGAGATTTGCTTCTCCTAGAAAGGTTGCCTTCACCACGGCTTATGAGAGCCCTGTCCACCCCAACACACACATGCATACACACAAACACACCCGGTTCTAGTTGGCCGTTGACCCCGAAAAAGGGTTCATATATATATATACATATATATACATATATATATATATATATATATATATATAGACATATACGTATATATGTATGTATATAAATATATGAAAACAATAGGAGTGGGAAATTAAGTCATAGAAGTATTTATTGGTGGATATAGATTGGTTAATTTATTCAACAAGGAATACAATCGATTAGTTGGAAGATAGAGGGGACTCTTTGTGCCAATATATATATATATAAACACATATTTATATACACACACACACACATATATATATATGTATATATATACATACGTACATAAATATATATAAATATATATACATATATATATATTTATATATCTTCATATATATACATATATATACATATCTATATACAAATATATATATATAGATATATATCCATATATACACACACACGTATATATATATATATATATATATATATATATATATATATATATATATATATATATATATATTAGGCAAATTCTATGAAGCTATTTCTTTACGTTTCATTTGATGTATATTTGATACATTAAATACGCATTGGCTCAGAAAAATTCTATTTTCATGTCGTATATTATAGAAATAATATGCTGCTAGTTAATAAATAAAAATAAACAGAGAATAAAATTGAAGATTTTCCATAAAGTTTGAACTCACAAGAGAACAATAAGTCTGAATTATAATTGAACCTATTTCGTTCACATAAAAATGCTATGTTATTTTCTTTTACCAATATGTTCTTCCTTCGCAGATAATTGAGTATAATGGAAGCCTGTGTCTTCTTGTTCACATAACTAAATGAAGGACAATCTTTTTTTTTACAACTAAAACTAATGTTATTATTTATGTAACATTTCTTATGCTAAAAGTTGTGGTGTTTATTGACGCTTTCACGAGTGGCATTCTCAGAGATTGCCATACAAATAAACGGTTGGACAAAACCACCCAATAACGAAAAATTCCAGTGTGTTTTTATCAAGAATTTTAAAATTGTATTTCGATTGTGATAAATAAAAAAATCAAGACTTTAACCCATTATAGATTATTTTCTATTACTTTAGTTAACTTAATATATATATATCTATAATCTCAGATCAGGAAAAATTATTATGTATCTGTTTATATATATATATATTCTTAAAAGTTAATACATTAATAAGGTTAAACACACAAGAATTTATACATTTCACAAAATAAAATATTCTATTCGTCACAACATGACGTACAATTGTTTTAGCCCTAGATGTTGGCATATAAGTATATACCTCTTTATTAAAGTATAATGTGTACAGCGTTGGGCTTCATCAGCGCGTAGAAAAAAACAATATCACAAGTTCACTGCTTAATAAACACCTGGTATTAATTTATTTTTATCCAGCCAATAAAAGGAAATGATTCCGAAAATTAACAAATTCTTATGTATTTATCTCTTATAACGTGATATTTATAAATAAAAATACTTATAGCTCTAGTGTTGCACTATAAAGCTATCTAAATGAAAACTTTGTTATTTATTTATATGTAATCCCCAAATATTTAAATTACACCCCTATATATATATATATATATATATATATATATATATATATATATATATATATATATATATATATTCCATTGTCATTTTTTTTTCTAAAAGATGAAATTGCCCAATCCTCGAAGACAAGAGTCAAGCAAAGATGGACGGTCCACATATTTTTTGTACTATCGATACATGCATATTTGCTCTACGTATTTAACATATATTCGAGCACGACCAAACTTGCTTCTAATAAACCGTTGAAAATCAAGAGTTATTTAAACATTGCGGGACTCATAACTATTTGCTATGCTTTGCGCTAATTTAATATATAAAAAAAATTAATAGATTCTGTTGACAAAAAAAACAACAACAAAAAAAACAAAAAACAAAACGAAACCGTTTTGGTCTATTAAAACACCTAGTAAAAACAAAGAGAATGAATTTCAGTACAATTTATCTGATATGCCGAATTAAATTTATATTCTTTTAGCGAGTAAGACCTAGACCATCATAGTATTAGCAGCAAACTTTAAATAAAAAAATAGATATTAAATACTTGCAGACTATATTTGTATTTCAAACAAGAGTTCGGTATTTTTTATTAACGATTAGATAAATTTAAATTAAATTTTAACATTGTATTTATTATTTTCCGTCTTTTGTTTGTTTATGTCCTTGTGTGCTCTTGACCTTTTAACAGAGAGTGACGTGTGGTATCTGTTGGAGTATCTCGAATACTAAAGAAGAACTCTTCATAGACTACAGCAAATTACATTTTTCTTCCAATCTAGATTGCGGTTTCTAACACCTAAAAAAATTAACCGTGTGATCGTGTAATCAAACATGTCGTCGTCGTCGTCGTCGTCGTCGTCGTCGTCGTCGTCATCATCATCATCATCATCATCATCATCATCATCATCATCATCATCATCAGCGTCATCGTCATCAGCATCATCATCATCATCATCATCATCATCATCATCGCTCTTTTACTTCCTTCTCTCTTTTTCTCTCTCTCTATATATCTATCAATCTTTCTCTCTTTCTTTCTTTCTTTCTCTCTCTCTCTCTCTCTATATATATATATATATACATACATGTCGTCATCATCATCATCATCATCATCATCGCTCTTTTCCTTCCTTCTCTCTTTTTCTCTCTCTCTCTAGATCTATCAATCTTTCTCTCTTTCTCTCTCTCTCTCTATATATATATATATAAATATATATCTATATATCTATATATCTATCTATATATATATATATATATATATATATATATATATATATATATATATATATATACTTTAAAATTACGATTTGCATTGGATCCTTTTACCCGCTTGCTACCAAAACTCTAACTGCAGGATTAACCATACAATTTGGATATAAAGTTCAATATCCTTTTCATTCGGAACCAATATCTAATTTTCCTTACTCTATGATTTAAAAAAAAAAATTAATAACTTTTAATTATGATTTTCTATGTTTATTAAATTTAGCAAATTAGGTATGAACCATTTATAATATTTGCTAATACTTTCTCCTCTGAAGAGATGCGTAAACATCGAAAACCTATAGGTTAAGGAGATATACTTATTAAAATGTATTCTTTGTCTTGCATATAATAACAATCCTAGATGTTAAATTTAACCGTTTCACATCATAAAATTTAAATTACTAAATTATGATATATATATATATGTGTGTGTGTGTGTGTGTGTGTGTGTGTGTGTGTGTGTGTGTGTGTGTTCCCCAAATTGTTTACCAGTAGTGGGAAAGGAAAATAGTATCCTTCATTCAAAGACCAGAAAGACGCCAGTTAATGTCGATTGAGTTTAATATATCATATGTGATGCTTTCTCCATTTTTTATTTATACATATTTGCTGTGTATTACAAGTCGAATATGTAACCTTTGATATAGATATTTGCGTGTAAATATACTCTGACTTTACACTCACATACTTGTATTTTAATTCGGATCGAACATGTAATCACATCGGTATATCTATCTATACATATGTATATGTGTGTGTGTGTATGTATGTATGGCTACTTCATTTAATCACATAAATTAATATACGAAAGTATAATTTTATTCTTAAACTTTAAGTATTTACTTCAACAGTGCTCAATACATAGGTAGAGCTAGGTAGTAAGTTATAAAAATATAGATGACAATTAAGCTAAACAGAATATTCCGCGTTTCATCCAAGCTAGGATTTCTCATGCTTAAGCCTGACGAATCCCAGCGTGCATGAAACGCGAAATATTCTGTGTATATTAATTTCCATATATATATATTTATAGCTTATATATATATGTATATATATATATATATATATATATATATATATATATATATATATATGAATGTGTGCGTATAGATTGCAACTTCCACCGCATCTACATGACCTTATGTCTAACTCTGCACTCGTGACGAAACAAATCAATGAGATAATCGTTCCTATTAACCTGGATTATCGAGGACATTGTTGGCCACCGCTCATCAAAATCCCTCGTTAGTCAGCAATTATATTATAGATATTAAGTGAAATTCTAGTCTCCATTGTCATTAAAATAACGATTCTTTTGCAGAAATGAAGGTTAATAGAAATTGGCCGATATCTAACTTTAAAGACCGGGTGTAAAATACGCCTGAAAACGTAGAAAAGAAATCGTTAGAATTTCGAACGAAGTAAATCAATAAATATGTCGAAAGATAAACTGTTATGGTCGGCGATTAGATACGGTTCATTCGACACTCTCGCTCGGCAGGAGTTGAAGGCGAAGTTCGTATGCTTTCAACAATAGCGCCAATTAGTATGTCTGCTACACTGCGTTCAACGTACCTGCTTTCGTACTTCAACGTAGCGGAGACTGATTAGGCTCCGTACTTTCCAGCCATGCCCTTGTGGACAGATGGAGAATAACTGTTAACATTGACCTGTAAGTTCCCATTCCTTTTGCGGGCATAACATATAGCTTGGAAAACGCGGATGGTCAACGGTGCAAATTGAAATATTTTCTAACCTATGCTACCGTATTTACTTAATGGAGTATTTAGATACGAAGAGAGCGACCTAACCATTGCGTGATTAACAACTAGACGAATGCAGATCGACTGGAGGCAGTATTCATAAACATAGATGTACACGTATTAATGTGTGTGAACAGAAGCGTGCGAAAATTAAAGGGGCGATAATGTGTGGGTTCCTTCAGTCTTGACGGACTATGGATACTCATGGTAAGGGTGCCTGCACGTGAAATTTGTGTGGCAAGAGTTGCGCAGTCCCCTACCACGCCTCTCCTGAGTCAACAATGTTGCATACCAGTGGAAAGTTGATGTACAGGACGACTGGAAACAATGCCGTGATGAGCGGAGAGCACATACAGCGCCTAGAATTCCTAAATCGTCACCCATCTTGTAATAACCAGGCTCAATATTGCTTAACTTCGCTGATCTGCAAAATACTTCGGAAGATCTTAAGTTACTTTAAACAACAGCGACATTTCTATTACTAAAGATATATATATATATATATATATATATACATGTGTATATATACGTATACACAAATACATACCATGTATATAAACATATACCTCTCTCTCTTTCTCTCTCTCTCTCTCTATATATATAGTAATATATATATAGTAATATATATATAGTAATATATATATAGTAGTATATATATATATATATATATATATATATATATATATATATATATATATATATATACACATACATAAGGAAGTTTTAAAAGCCAAGAGTAATGCGGAAAGGACCAGAATCTGAAGAGGAAAAAGTAAAACCAAACAAACACATAGACGGGTATGTTCGAGTAGAGAAAAGTCTAGCTGTTCATTTTTCACCCCTCCTTTCATTACATAATTAATTTGTAACCAAGTTTTTGGTATGTCCGGTGTATATAAAGTCCGTTGGTGGTGTGGAACCTTGATTAATTTCGAGGGAAGTACCTCCCCTTTTCCAAAAATCTTGAATATACTCTTGTTTTTTTTTTTTTTAAAGGGAAGGTATTTCCCCTGAAATTAATCAAAGTTGCATTCCACCAAAGGACTTCATAGACATCGGATATACCAATAACTTGGTTGCAAATTAATTATGTAATGAGAGAAGAAGTGAAAAATGAATAAACCGTTAGACTTTTCTCTATTCAAACATACCCGTCTATTTGGTTGTTTGGTTTTCTTTTGTTTCCTCTTGTGATTCCGGCTCTTTCCGCATTGCTCTTAGCCTTTAAAACTTCCATATATTCCTTTACCAGCAGTGCTTCAAGCAAACTACCATTTCCCTATATATATATATATATATATGCATATATATATATATATATATATATATATATAAAATAAAATAAAAATTACAATTAAATTTACCAAAATGATCCAAGATGGTAAAATTAAAGTATATTATAAATATTACAGAATTAATATTTATAAAGTTACCCCAGCCAGATGTAACAACTCGATAAAACTAAATAGGAGATAGAGCTTATAATACGAGCAAATAGTTAATAAAACATGTTAAAAAGCACTTTGAAATGAGTTAAAAACATATTTAATCTGAAAAGGAAACACTAGATAAGTGGATAGTCTTTAATCCGCGGAGTTTCAAAGAAATACTTTCCAGAAATTATATACTTGGATTTTACTGTCACTGAATTATTTATCTTCCACCAGACTATCCATTCATGTGTAATCATCTTTTTCTTCACCATATTCCCTCTGCTTCACTTTTTTGTTTTCAAGTAAGATCTTTGACTTACTTGTTGTTTCATCAAATACTTTTGCATGCAAAATCCGATCCCGAATTTTGCTAATTCCTACCCTCTGATGAGAAGGAAAGTATTTCTTCGAAACTCCACGGATTAAGGACTATCCACTTATCTAGTGTTTCCTTTTCAGATTAAATATGTTTTTAACTCATTTCAAAGTGTTTTTTTAACACGTCTTATTAACTATTTGCTCGTATATATATATATATATATATATATATATATATATATATATATATATATATAATCTAGCATGTCGCCCGGTCAAAAATTATGCTTAAATATGATATCTAGATTAATACAGATTTTGTATTTATTATTATGTTATATAGACAACCAATATATAGTAAAAGTTAAAAAAATAATGCGTCACCACCGAGAATCGAAACTAAAACGTTTAGCTTAGGATTTACTTCTTTCTTTGACGTTAATTCCTGAGCTATGAAGACATATTTGCTGCAAAGCCAAAAATTAAAACATGAACTAATAGCTATTACGTTACGCATGCATATCTGTAATGCCGTCGTTCAACCGCCACCTGGAAAATTCCATTGTTTTTATTTTCACATTTTTTTTACCGATTTTCCCGGCTAAAACCCAAATATAAAATTTCACATGAGTTCAAATACTCTATATTTTAAGATTCATGTCAGTAGACCAAACTCTGAGAGAGAAGTTTGATAAGGAAAATGTTAAACAAATATATATATTCAACCATACATATATATACAGAAAGAGATTTGTACTTACTATATGCTTTTTCAGCAAATATAAATCATGTCGAATATCTGCATGAATATAATTACACGTAATAGTTAACTAAAGATGATCATCCCACAAGAAAACCGACAAAAACTAATAGAGAATTTATTAAAATGAATGTTTAAAAATATATACAAATTAGCTAGATCTTTTTCAGATGAATGCAATTCAACGACTCATATGTAATAAAGCTATATTTTTCTTTATTTATTTAAATAGAACGAGCTACAATGAATGAGTTGAAAATAACCATTGACATAAGACGTGTCAACATACCAATCGAACAGGTTAGGAACGTTTTCGATTTGATCAGTGAGTTGTCAGCTTTTCATGAGTTACAATGGCTAATAATTTGAACACTTTCGATAATTAGCTGGTTTCTATAATTGTTAACAGTATTTTGATGTATGAAACTTTTCTTTCTTATAATAAATGTTGGTTTTATGATCATTTAAAGAGTGTGTATATTTTATTGGGACAACATGTAACCCCCCCCACACACACACATATATATATATATATATATATATATATATATATAGTAATCCATATACAGTACTGTTTTGCTGTTTCACAGCTCATAAGTGCGGCTAGACAAGCAACTTCCTCAAGCCAGGATCGAAACCCGACCGCCGAAATTACAGTTGAAGCTTCTAATCGTTGCGCTATTCGGGCAGTGAATTAACAATTTGTTGACATTGCCCCAATACCTACGCTCAATTAGTTTACACAAAGAGCATCGCTTAATGCGCTGATGGTAATTTGTATATCACTTCTCAATATGCTCAACTCCAGATAGTAATCATTATAGTCATCCACATACAGTAATGTTTCGCTGTTTCACAGCTAATCAGTGCGGCTAAACAAGCACATATCTCAAGCCAGGAACGAAACCCGACCGCCGAAATGACAGTCGGAGCTTCTATATGTACGTGTGTTGTGTGTGTGTGTGTGTTTGTGTTCGTGTGTGTGTGTGTGTGTGTATGCATTTGATTTTAGTTTTATATTTTACTGAAGCTAAATACATGTAGCTTGTTTATTAAGTTATGATAGGGCTAAAAAGATGCAAGTAATGTGCTGGTATGCGAATTATTTTTTTAATATTAGTTATTTGGTTATCCCATATAATTATACCAACGCAGTAAACTGAAATGGTCTTCTTATATACTGCGCATGCTCCAAAATATTGCTGTTTAGGGAACTGTGCCAGAGTAAACAAACCAACAGGCGTTCAACGTAAACTGATAAATATACATACTGAATACTTTCTAAAACTGCTGAGAATAGTGTGTTATAGATTAGTTTCCCAGGAGAGAATTGCTCTCGCTTAATCATGATGATGGGGGGACAGTTATAAAACGTATTTGAGAAGTGATAAGCGCTTAGAAACTAGAATAAACGTGGGCTTTAAACATATAAAGACAAGGTGTCATCAGAACCTTTGAGTCCTCAACATTAAACGCGCTGATAATGGAATCAATATCACCTGAGCGGTACAGTTTGCGCACACTCTTAGTAGACACAGACGTGAAATTATTGTCTCCATCCATTATAACATGCAAACATACTTGGGAAACCGTAATTACTTGGAAAAGTTTTGTATCTAGATTAAATGCTAAACTTTGTTCAAACTGTTTTATAAGTTTTCATCTATATACCGTACCACGCCTAGGGACTAAAGGTGTTCCTGTTCTTAGTGATTTTATTCACAAAAAGAGATAGCTGATTTTTAGATGTATTGTGAAAACGTTTTGTTTAAAAGTGGTAACTAATCGAGATAAGCTTATTGTCAATACTAACCGAAAGCGTCAATTTATTTAAAACTAGCCTGGATGGCTGGCGTTGCCCGGGTGTTTGAAGGTGTGCGTTGAAAAAAAAACCGTACCGCTAAGGAGGAAAAGAACGTGAAAAAACAAAACGTGACATCTATGTCGTTGCGTCCGTCGTCAAGCCGGAAGTGACGTAAGTTTAAATTAAGGCTAGACAATCGAAAAGAGGGAATGAATTTTGAAAATATCAGAGTAAAAACGACCGTTATTTGTAGAAAAGTGCCCAGTTGAGGGTGAATGAATTCATGTTTTTAGCCAATTTTTCGACAGTTGTCGTCCGGAGGTCAGACTTCAAAACGATACCGATCTCGTGAAAATCCGTCGCCTCTTTCGAAAGTTTTAGGCATACATACATACATACATACATACATACTTTTAAACAGATAGGTGAGATTTATATCATAGATATTTTAAGTAATTCAGAACACGATATTTCATTCATTATATAGCTTTACTTAATCTTCTTCTTCTTCTCCTCCTTTTTATTATTGTGTTCTTTAACTTCATAGTGTTGCGATGCTTTAAACCAGGTAATTTTTCAGTTAAGAGCGGGTATTTACATACAAGCCAGTGAGCATATCCGAAGGGTCAATTAGATAACAAGCTCTTCCGTAGGATGTTTGCTGTACTAAACAGAACCGACTATTGGAGTATCCTGCTGTTGTACATGACTAGCAAGGAGTCCAACTGTTTCTCAACATCATCTTGAATTGAGTCAAACGCATCTCTTATAAGAAGAAGAAGAAGAAGAAGAAGAAGAAGAAGAAGAAGAAGAAGAATTCAGAGTTTTGAGATACAGTGCGGGAATTTTAGAATGGTCTGACAAGGAGTTGCATGCCATGGATATCAAAACAAGAAAAGTTTAATCATGTTTGCTATATTCCACATTCAAAGTAGCGTAGCTATGCTGTGCCAGAAGAGAAAAAATGGTAGGGGAGGATTGTTAAGTATAAAAGATTGTATTAGAACTGAGGAGATTTCGTTGGAGGAGCACGTGGTTAAAAGTGAGGAGTGGATGCTTAAGGTTGTGGCCAATGAAGTGGAAGTATGTGAGACCAAGCTGAGTATGTGAAACATAGACTTATATAGACATAGAAAGGGAAGACTAATTGAGTGGAACGAAAATGCACGGACATTTCTTCCAGAATATAATAGATATTGCTGATGAAAGATCATGGCAATAACTTAAAATTTCGCATCTTGCTAAGAGTACTGAAATTTTTGTTTCTTCAGAGTTTGGGATGAAGTGTGCTGGAAGGTTGTTCCAGGAGGTACCTGGTGAAGAGAGAATAAGTGAGGATGGCAATGTACAGGTATGGTGGGACAAAAGTGTCATGTTGACCAAGCAATTAGAACATAATCGACCGGAGTTGGTCATCATTGAAAAGGTCTCTAAAATGGCAAAATTTAATCTTCTCAGTACCCTGAGACAGGAATGTGTGTGTGTGTGAGAGAGAGAGAGAGTGAGAGAGAGGGAGAGAGAGAGAGAGAGGGAGAACGAGAGGTTGAGCAATAATGCTCCGTTGGACTTGGCGTATACTCGGGGTCAAAACACACATAATGCCGGTCTTAGTTTGTACGCTAGGTATAGTATTAAGTCATCTTGAAAGACATAAAAAACCTACGGACCCGCGATGTTTTGGCGGCCTTCAGATCTCTATTATTGTAAGTACCACCAATATCCTTAGGAAAATCCTTGATATTTGAAGTTCCTGGCTTGAAGCCAGTATTGAATGAAAGTCCTCTGAGTATGAATCCCATCTCTTTGATCATCCCACTTCGCGTTTTCACACAATTTATTATCAGTGATTGATCACTGCCAATGGCACGCGGTATCCATGAATGTTTAGTGACAACAAGTCACCAAATATTTCTAGTACTTTCGATAGCTATTGAAAATCATTTTGTGTTAACGCAGTAGCTATTTACCATTGATACGTTGCTAGCAAAATTCCGTTAGTGTCTCTGGAATTTTAGTTGTAATAAGCCGATCCAATGTTTTAATACTTTCCACACGCTTTCAGAGAAGGTCTAACTGGTATTCGCCCTCTCTGGTCGTTTCGTTCGCTTTGACCATTCCACAACAAGTTTATACGGTACATATAAATCTGTCTGATATCATTACATGCTTGTTTTATACCATGTCTGTTGCATGTGATGTATTTTATTTCATTTGAAATTAATTCTGGCAGATTAAGGATCGTTAGTTACATTGATTTGTTTTCGGTTTTTATTGAAATTTTTCCTCGAATAATAGGGTGTTTATAACTTTCACAATCATAGGATTTCTTCCAGCGACCCGTTTGAAGTAAATCTCTATAATCTGTGTTCAGATGATTACATGACTGCCTATAATTACCTTATGATTCTTTTGGTTTTAGTCATAGGCAACTTGTGGCTCTCTGTTTATTAGATCTTTCTGCACATGCCCCTTCTTTTAAGTTTGGTTCGATAACCAAACTAAAATAGTTCTAGCAATAAAACAGTCGACAGATTCCCAGCATTAAAATTTGTAATTACTTTTTCATGGTAATTACATACAATTTATGAAATGTCAGTCGTGTTAGAAAATGTTTTAATAAAAGGCCGGAGGTATAAGGAACGGATGTTTATAATGCGAGATGAAGTTTTGTTTGTGAGATGACTTTATTGCAGGAGGTTGTTTTTGTAGGTGTTTTAGCGAATAGTTCTCTTGATGAAATACTTCCCTTCCTACGCTAAAGTTCAAAACATCAATCGCTATAATTTAACACTGCACACTTAGCAGGTAGAATTCAGTTGTCATTAAAAGAAACTAAACTCTATCTAAAATAATATGAACAGGACCTCCCATAAATTAATTGCTTATTTTTATGAGAGTTTCACTTAACCAAGATATAGTACAATAAAGTTTAATGTTGAAAAACATATTGCAACGAGTAAGCTAGAAATTCAGGTATTTGAGTTGTTATAAAAGCCGTATTCCTTTATAAATGATTTTTGGAACATAATTATTTTATATCCATGATTTCAACAATTTGGATTCTGTTCATAGTTTTTTTTTTTAAAGTTTCGCTCATAAAAGCTTACATTTTTTTATCTCAGTAGCTAATCCAAACCTTTTTTCATATTTAATATATGTGTTGCATACTACTTAGCGGTAATATGCTTTTATTTAAATGCAGTTATAACTTATCATACACAGAAGTTTAATAGGTTACAAATGAGAATGTTTTTATCAGTCTGTGAGAATATATCCGAACTAAGATATCTAATTAGTTGATTGCATCACGTGATAATGGAACGATTTGAAGAGAGGTATCAAATGCTGACCAAACATTTGAACGGCAAATAAAACGCTAGATCCTGTTAGGTAGAAAAAATCCAATACTTCTATGTAAGGGAAATACAGATGGATATTTAGATTATATTAAATATATTTTCGCGGGCTTTAAAGCACTCGATAACAAATTGAGAAAGAGAGAGAAATTATCGACATAACGTTTATTTACAAAACACAGACATGTAAGAACTTTGATGGGTTAGTGCCTGTTTACGATAGAAAATTGAAAGATATTTAAGCAGTTGTTTGAATCAACTACAGAAGATTTTGAATTTTCTACTTAGGATAATGCAACTGTACGCCATCTTATAGTGTCTCTGACCTCTCCGTACAAGAGTTTGAAAAAATAATCTGGCATGTAGATACTTCAATAATCGTAATTCCTGATCAAATATTCAAATTAACATAATATTGGAAGACCAAACAAGATCCCATGGGCATGACTAAACAATGGCTCATAAGAGAATAGTGCACTTTTTAGTGATGTTACCTCAAGAAGCAGCACTTAGATATTCTACATGGTCAGATAAATTTTTCTCGAAACCAAAAGAAATAGTGAACCCAAGATTAGGACCAGGGAACTTGAACGTAGGCGACCACTATTTGGAATCATGTATACAGATGCACTATGTAGGATGTTGAGGAGAGAGATATCGATGTGAATTATATATGAATTTCTGCATGTTAGTACAGCCACGGAAGCAGGAAACAAATAAAATCTAACAATTCTTTGAAGAAACTATTAGAGCAGAAAATTGTAGATGTACGTGCGTGTGTCTGTCTTGCGGAAATATTACACCGGTAAACTCTTAAACTACTCGTCATATAACACTGAAATGAACAGAAAATAGTAAGCATACAACAAGAGTGATTTATAATGAGTAAAATCTTTGTTTGGATGGATGAATACCACATACATCGGCAAGTTGAAGTTCAAACTGTTCATTTCAACTTGCCGACATTTTTATTTCGTTCCGCGAATTCTCAAATTCAATTCATTTCCTCAAGTTATTTAATGATATAAGCTTTCTTACTTAAGTCTCGATAGCTACAACGGACAGGAGATGCAGCCGGAACGGTAAATGTTTTGATTTCGATTCTATATAATGGCAGCTAAGCTATTTTTTTTACTATTGAAATCACTACTATGTACCAGACGCAATATAATATTTAATAGAGAATTGGCTCTATAATAAATACGAAATATGCATGAATTAAAATATATTTAAGCGTATTTTACTCCCTGGCAAGGACGAGTGTGCCGCTAGTATTGAATAAATGCCGGAAGTTGAATTAAATTGGTTAATTTGCGGAATAGAAAGTTAGACATTGATAAATGTGGAAAGAGTAGTAACCTATGGTGAGCCATATAATGAACTTGGAAGCAGTTTGAGTGAGTTTTTAACGCCGTCGGCGGAAACACGTGTCAAACAAAAGAAGGAAACGAATCGACTCGCAACGATATCAGATTAATTCTTGTCCCTATCGGTCTGTTATTGTTGTTGCAACTATAGTTTATATCGCTCATTTCCCTTTGTTTTCATAGCTGGAAACCAGCAGGTTAAGCTTCCTGTTAATGTTAGACATTAATGTTATAATGGATGTCGGAATAAAAGATTCTTAATATCATCGACATTACGGCTTCCGTTTGGGCTCCCACCACCAATGTTCGCACCAAAGTTCCGACGATGTGCTTAGGTTTTTGTAAGTAAAGACAAACAATCATCTCAATTTGTTTCGGTTTGAGTTTTACGGCGTAACAATCTTTTTTTATTGTTGTAACAAAATACAGAATATAAATGGAAAGTCTGAACACAAAGAATAATAAGGTATCCGTCACTTAATCAAATGAAAGGGGGAGACTCAATATTTTAACTGCTCACGAATGTAAGTGCTTTGTTGAATTGTAGCTTCCCTACTTAGATTGGAATACATAGTCTATCAACCAACTCAAACTTCTAACCTATAATCCCCACATTGCATTCTTGTGCCCGTTTTATAGGTAGTGTAATGAGATGTGCTTATCCGAACTCGTAGTACTTGATCGCCCTCAATATACATAACTCAACCAACAACACAAAAGCAATATGCCACTTCTTCAGTGTAGATGTAGTTAAATATATACAAACTTTCTACTCTAATAGTTTCTTTATAGAATTGCTAAACTTTAGAATTTCCTATTTGTTTCCTGCTTCCCTAACTCTACTAACATGCAGAAATTTATATGTAATTCACAGCTATATCTCTCTCCTCAGCACCCTACATAGTGCGTCTGTATACATGATCCCAAATAGTGGCCGCCTACGTCTAAGTGACAATACACCTTGGTTAGGGCAAATAAGAATCTAAAAAAAAAAAATGTCAGGTAAAATGATGTATACGTTCACTAAACTTAGCTTTCTTGGTTTCTTTTGTTGAGTTATTTAAACAGACACAAAAATCAACTCAACAAACATTGAAGAACCAATACACTTATCAACAAATAATGTGTCATTTTCTTATAATTGAATGCAATGTAGATTGATTGCGTCGAGTTCGGAGCACGCCAATATTTGTATTGTAAATACAATAAATTCTATTGTATTTTCCCTGTGTGTCCAGACTTTATTCACACCCTCAACTTGTTGTCAAGTATTGATTGTATACAATAACTTGCACATGATTAAAAAAATTGACGCATAGGAAACGATACTAACACATAAATGGTTACAATAGAAGGGATAATACTTGAGCACACATAAGTGATTCCATTATCTGGTAAAATATTCAATAGGTTAACGATGCAAAAAAAAAAAAAATCAAGAAAACAGGTTCACGCGTGTTTTAAAATGTTTGCGTCTAGATTTACAATGTATTGAGAAAAGGGACTCATTCGATACTCCGTACAGATTTCCGAATTCCATAAGTTACACCGAAAACAGATAAGATATTATATCGACCGAAATGGTATGAGAATAAAATACAGAGGACAGTAATCCGAAGAATCCAAATATTTCAAATTTTTAATCTTTATCCAAAAATTCTGAAACACTAATATCTGGTATTTTTTAACATTGTACTTAATTGACCATTTAAAAGAGAAACATTTTTTTTAACCATATATTTTTTTTTTACATTTTCATCCCAAAGAAGGCACATTGCCACTTTGGTGTTGGGGGCTACTATCAGGGGCAATAACTACTGGGCCACTATGTAGGGATTTGGACAGCAAGATGTCGGTTCACGTTGCACTTTAACTTCTGCACGTCAGCACAGTTGGGGAAGAAGGGACCTGGAATGGAATTCCAAAGTCTAGCGGTTCTGGGGAAGAAACTACTGGAGTAGAAAGATCTTTTACATCTAGGGATCTCTACACGCCTAAAATATATCCGTCATTTATGTCATTTGTAGTGTTCTGTCCAATTCATAAACATTCTCGTAAAAAAAGAAGATGATCCCAAACTTAATGAACGCGTTTATAAATTAACTTCGAAAATAGCATCGTTTTGCTAATAAACAGCTTTACTAATAGCATTTCACGGGCTTCTCTTGGTCTCGAATCATTTCCATTAATTATATACTGAATTATCTCCCTTTAGTTATAAACGCATAGAGACCACTATAACTACACACACAAAGTGTATTAATGTAGTTGATGATGACTGTGTGATGTGATGTAGTAAGAGTAATGCGCTAATGATAAAAATCCTTGCATTTAGTTTTCACCCCACTTTTATATTAAAAGATATTTATATCCAATACGTAGCCTCGACAAATATGGCCTCTGCAAAAGCAAATTACTGTTGTTTACGTTTTGTAGTGACGCTCTGGCAAACGTTCTAATCAGAAAAATACTTGTCTCATTCCATTCTCTCCTCTTTTCTTTACTTTGTCTTCGGTGTATCAGTTTACCTACTCGAAACATTGTTATGTAAACAAGTCACAAGAAAGAGTTACACGAAACTCTCTCAAGTTAAAAGGAAATCGCCAAGGAAATAACAGACAACTAAATACGACCTTATTTTTAACTTGAAAGTGATTCCTACATACGCTTTTTCATATAAAGTTAGGTATGTGTATATGTGCATGTATATTCCTATAGCAATCAAGCAGACATTATAGATATTAGTCGAGAGAGCTGCTCGGTGTACAGTGTCTTGATTTAGCACTATATGAAGTGTAATTAATCTATATTAAGTTAATTAGGTTTATTTAGTTTAATTCAGCTATATTTAGTTTAATTTATTTTTATATGAAAGGGGTTTAAAAGAGGTAGCAGCTCTTCTAAAACTTTAGATACCTCCCATTTTTTTGAGATCATAAATATTGATATAACACAGAGTAAGCCATGGGAAACGGAGTTTTTAAAATAAATAACGACAAACTAAACGGAATCTTAAGTAGGTTTAAAGACTACCTTCCTCACTCCCTAAAGCATCCGTTTCCCGTGACTCACCATGTACATTAATTGATAGATATTACCGAAATGTACGTTTCTTTGCAAAATTCCAAATCGATTTAGGGGAATAGTATAGACACAGCCCACGATTTCTCTCTCTCTCTCTCTCTCTCTCTCTCTCTCTCTCTCTCTATATATATATATATATATATATATATATATATATATATACTTGTTTATTGTTATATAAACATGCTCACATCCCGCTGCTACAAACAGCCACTTGTTTCAATCAAACAACAGATATCATCAGGCAGCGACTTGACTATTCAAAAGTTCAATGAATATTATTATTGAAGGTTATTCATTGAACTTTTGAATAGTCAAGTCGCTGCCTGATGATATCTGTTGTTTGATTGAAACAAGTGGCTGTTTGTAGCAGCGGGATGTGAGCATGTTTATATAACAATAAACAAGTATTATCAGCTCTTTTTATTGAGAACTATCTAACAACCTCGTTGAATTCATTAGTCCATTACTTTTGAATATAAAAAAACCCCGAGTATATATATATATATATATATATATATATATATATATCTATATATACACATATATATATATGTGTATATATACATATATATGTATATCAGATTTTTTTATTGTATTTTACCTATGTTTATTGAAGAAAAAATCCATGAAATTCAGTTGCTTCTTAAACCACCCGAAACTTATGCCTGATTTTTAGACATTCTCTAGACTTCCAATGACATTGGTGATGTCGATCAAAATTAGGATAAGAATTAAAAGGAAAAGATGTAACATTATACCTTGATTTTAACTTAATGCAAATCTTCTAACACCTTTTTAGTACATATACTCTTCAACTTATTATATATACATACACACACACATATATATATATATGTGTGTGTGTGTGTGTGATCAGCATATATATATGTGTGTGTGTGTGATCAGCATATATATATGTGTGTGTGTGTGTGTGATCAGCATATACATATATATATATGTGTGTGTGTGTGTGTGATCAGCATATATATATACATACGTATATATATACATATATATATGTGTGTGTGTGTGATCAGCATATATATATGTGTGTGTGTGTGATCAGCATATATATATACATACATGTATATATATATATGTGTGTGTGTGTGTAATCAGCATGTGTGTGTGATCAGCATATATATGTGTGTGTGTGTGTGTGTGTGTGATCAGCATATATATGTGTGTGTGTGTGATCAGCATATATATATATGTGTGTGTTTGTGTGTGTGATCAGCATATATATATACATATATATATATGTGTGTGTGTGTGTGATCAGCATATATATACATATACATATATATGTGTGTGTGTGTGTGTGTGTGTGTGTGTGTGTGTGATCAGCATATATATATATATATATATATATATATATATATATATATAATTAGTGGGCGAATGGGGTAATATTAATTCGGAGGTAAAGATCTAGCAAATGAAGTCCAACGTGGCTTCGTGGCTTGGTTCGAATCTTCTTACCCGTATGGCATTATCATTTCCTACACTGATGTTTGCGAAAGTATTAAACACTCGTGTCTGAATATGTAAGAAATAATAATTATTTTTAATTATTAAGTCCCTTTAAGAAGTATTTAAGTTAAGCACTCTCTCGGAAAGTAAAAGTAAAGATCAGTTAACTGGTGTTTATGCAACGTTCACGATTATTTTATTGTCAGTGATCGCATTTGTCATTTATAGCATGTTAACTTCCCTTAATTCTCGTGGTGATTTTTATTGGTCCAGCGGTAATGTCTTAGCTGATGGAGTCAAAGATCGATTCGCAGCACACCACAATATATATATATATATATATATATATATATATATATATATAAATAGTAAATACTTAAAGTTTACGCATAAATCTATACTTTCGTATATTAATTTTATGTGAGTAAATTTAGTAGTTATATATATATATATGTATACATATATATATAACTATTTAATTTACGAACATAAAATTATTATACGAAAGTATAGATTTATGCGTAAACTTTAAGTATTTACTTCAAAATTGCTCAATACATAGGTAGAGCTAGTTAGTAAGTTATAAAATATATATTGCGATTAAGCTACACTGAATATTCCGCGTTTCATCCACTCTAGGACTCTTCAGACTTATGCATAAAGCCTGAAGAGTCCTAGAGTTGATGAAACGCGGAATATTCAGTGTAGCTTAATCGCAATATATATTTTATAACTTACTATATATATATATATATATATATATATATATATATATATATATATATATATATACACATATATATGCATTGATGATTCCTGAAAGGATGAAACACTAGTGTCTATAGGTACTTAATAATTATTATAGTAAATAATAATGTTAACCCTTTAACAAATTTGTTTTTTATCATTGAGGACTTTCAATTGTAATAAAGTCGGTCAACTTAGCTCATACGCGAAGATCGTCATATAATAATTGGATCACTTTCTGTCTGACGTTAAGAGCATTTAATAACAATAAATGTTAAATTTCAACGGCATCTCTCGCGGTTGACGGTAGCCGAATGGTTCAATGAAGCCTGGACATGACAACCCTCGGAGCATAGATTTTCCGGCAGAATTGTTTGCATTTTAGGCTTTAGAATAGAAGATTAATCAGATTATAACCGACATCCGATACTATTCTTACTACACAATATGTAGTTAAATAAGCAACCAGGAAAATCGTAGACATATCTAAACTTTTTAAATCCAACCTAAAAAAGTAATTGGAGTAATATCCATTTAAAAGAAAACTGTTTGGCCAAAACAATATCTCTCTCTCTCTCTCTCTCTCTCTCTCTCTCTCTCTCTCTCTCTCTATATATATATATATATATATATATATATATATATATATATGTGTGTGTGTGTGTGTGTGTGTGTGTCTGTGTCTGTGTGCGCGCGTGCGCGCGTGCGTGCGTATGCATATATATATATATATATATATATATATATATATATATATATATTTCTATACATATATTTAATTTGAAAATAAACAATCAGTCATTCTCGATACAAATTCGGAAACATTATTGTTACAGGAAACTTTATATATAGAGAACTCGATTGATTCTCACACAACTATAAAATTTGAATTATAATAAATTACGTTAACATTTAATTGAATATTATTTATCATTTCTATTATATACCATTTCTATTATATACCTTTGTTTTACAAAAAAAGAAAAACAACTCAATTTTGCTAATAACCGGTAGATATTTTGTAGATGGTATACATACTTTCATTATATAACATGGAAAAGATTTTCCAAATCAATTCCATGAGAATGTAACGTAAGGAATTAATTTGCATAAAATTTATATTATGCAAATTTCTACCCTTTTTATCTGAATGCAAATCGCACTGACTACATGCAGATGCATGAACAGCAAACGGTTCCTCACGGAAGGAGTCGATTGACATATCCAAGCATTTGTTAAAAGAATTTAAATATTCGCTCTCAATGAAAATACCAATTAATTACCGGTGAGTAAAGTAGAAGTTTAATTAAGCTTGTGACGAAAGAATCTGTTCCAATTAAATTGCAGCCCTAAAGTTTGAAATGAAATACATTACAGCTGGAAGCATTACGGTGTCTTTTTCTTTCTTTTTTTTTTATTAAAACAGAATACAGACGATAAAAAGCCGTATTAAATGACTTAAGTTAACTAAAGAATTTTCAGTTTGAATTGGACAACCAGTTTGAGATGATTGCTGCTTGACATTGGAAGAAACAAAATAAAAATTGCATGATGTACCATGAAGATTTTAGCATGTGCGTCTTTGAAATTAACATAGAATCTCATCGTTAAAAATTGGAATGTGAATTGGATTCAGATAAAATAAAAAGATACTGATTTTTGGTTGTTATCTATTGATTCTTTAATTTAAGACATGAGTTTGTTTCACTGAATTATGCCATATCCAGAGTGCCTTCCTTAACTACCACACACAGGCATATTAATGCAAAGTGAAATCAGAAATTTGTCGCCTTAAAGAAAACACAGCTTTGTTGTAAAACATTAGTAAAAAAAATAAATTCAGGTAACTCGATTTTGTAGTGAAGCTGACATCTACTCAATGTAGCCTTCATCCTCAATCACCGCCTTGATACGGATCGGGAACTGGGAGCATGCCTTTTCTACCAGCGCTGGCGGGAGCTCGGCAAATACTCGATAGATGGCGGCGACCAGGCCGGCTTTGGCGTTGAGGGAGGTCATGTTGGTAATGTTCTCGACATATGACCAAACGAAGTAGTCCAGCGTGTTCAGATCGGGAGGGGGAGGGGGCAGTGTGAGAACGGTAAAAGTCGTAGACCTCTTTCTGAAGCCAAGCCTGGGTCTCTTTGAATTTTGGGGCTTTGGTGGAGTCCTACTGCCATGTCCGGGATCTGTCAGCGGTCACATCATCATACTAGGGGATCATCACACTCTTCAGCATATCAAGGTATATTTTAGTGTTGATTTTCCAACCGAATTCGAAGATGTTAGGTGGTCTGATGTGACCCTCCCTTTAAACTACAGAAAAACCATGACCATGACCGGAAACTTCATTCACCTTTACCCTCAAGCGTTGAATCGTCCGGATCTGCTGGCAATGCTCCTGTTCTACTAACTTGGATCGGTAGAGAGCATGTTGTACAGCGATGTATCTTCGATCTCTCTCGTTGAACATTGTGGCAGTTTCAGGCATTATAGAAGGCTCCCATCTCTCTTGAGATTCGTACACAACTGACCAACAAGTAGATGGTTTGCAAGAAAAAAATGAAAACCGTTTTTCATCAAACGGAAATGGAATCATGCCGTTTTTTTTTTGCTAGCGCGACAATTCTATCGTTCCACCACGTACATTTCACAACTTATTTTGCAATCCAACAAATGTGTTACAAATATTCTCGGTATTCTCTCATTAATCCTCAACACTGCTTGTTTTAACATGCAAGGAGAACATTGATGATCGCCTCATCAGTAGAATCTGTGATACTTAATAGATTGCATACCCATTGGACAATAATCCCCCAGAATGTCATCGCTTTTTATTTTAAATGTGTGCACGTATTTATATGTGCATACTTTGCTTACTGTTGTCGTATTAAACTTCATCCTTTCTATCTGCAGTCAATAAATGAGCTCATTCTATACTGTTTTTATATTTATTCCAACCTTGAGCATCCCTTACTGTGAGCTGGATTATCCTTACATTAAAAACCTCGAATGAGAAAGTAAATAGATACTTGTTCAGTCATGAATGCTTAATGGTATTCGTTTCATTTCCATTCACACACATAAAGAAACACTTTGGTGATCGCTTCATCAGTAAGAACTGTGATTGTTAATAGACTGCATTGGAACCGGACAATAAGCCTCCAGAATTCCATCGGTACTCATTCGTTAGTCTTGCATTTTTTTGTTAAGTAAAATCTTTTCATCGCAAACTGCATAGATTGCCAGAACGACCATAGCAATATATTTTAGTTTCAATACACTTTGTGTCATTTTTTTCAATGCATATCACAGTTTTACTATCAAACTAACCACATTTGAAGGCGAAGAGCAGAAACGCTTCGATGCAACTTTATCTTGATATTTTATTACCTTTTATACTAAAATAAAAATCAATCTCTTTCTCTCTCTATTATATATATATATATATATATATATATATATATATATATATATATATAAACGTGAGAATGTGCGTCTGATAACTAGAGATATGAAAATAGCATACTCTTTTCATTGGTTTTAGAGTATATAGTCGGCCCAGTTAAACACAAATAATCAACTGAGACCCATATCGCTCTACATAAAAAGCATATAACATATCAATGGATATATACCTGAGAATCAAAACAAAGAAAAGACTACGCTGTTGTCATAGCCCTAGTGATGACACTTCCTAATTTATATACTCAATGTATTTTTGATCTACAGACTTGATATTCGTTATATAGTATATATATATAGTGTGAAAGACTTTTTAATCCGTTTTCATTCGGAAAAAGACGCTGCCAAGGGGTCAAAATTTAAAATGGGTACAGGGTGGGTCAAGTTTTTATCTGTTTGCTAATTGTTCCACAAATGCGCATGCGTGAATGATGCATATGACAGATTCATGATGTAAAAAATAAGTAAGTTTGAAAACAATTTTGAAAGATCATCTCAAGCCAACTTAATTGTTTTCGTAGTTGACTCACTGTCTTTAGGTTTTGGTTTCGAGTATTTTCTTTATTTTATTTGCAAGTAGTGAACTATTAAGAAAAGAAGCATAATACAGTGGATCCCCAACATACGAGCTACCCAAGTTACGGGAAATTCGAGATACGAGATGGCTTCACAACAAAAATCCTCCCCTACATACGAGCGAAACTCCAAGTTACGAGTTTCCAGATTCAACCGCTAGATAGTCGAGTGTATCGTATTTCACTACGTTTCCTTAATGGTGCAATTTTAATTCGATATACGAGCTTCATTCGGGAACGAATAAATCTCGTATGTCGGGGGTTCACTGTACTCTTATACACATGATCGTTCGGTTTTTACATCTTGTCTTCAATGAATTTAACGGTACGTTTAATACTGAGCGACGTTGGGTACATTTTCTAGTATATAATAAAAATGTCGTATTCCTTCCAGTTTGTCTAATTACGGAGCTGAAAGTTGCCTGTTGTCGCAAAGAAACCCACTTTTCATCGCAAGTCACAACCCGGTTGAGAAACGCGCCGTTCTTGTTACGTAAAAGAAGGGAAGATGACACTTCATAACAAAGTTTCTTTTGTGTGTCGTTCAATACGTGAGGCACCTATTTATTAAGTTTATTTTTGTCTTTCCAATCATTTCTTAGTGGATGGTAATAATCGTATACGTTACGTCCAATGCAGAAGCAAGTTTTTGAGTAGTTGTACGTGGATTAGCTTCAATTAAGCCCCTTAATTGATCGTTGTCAACATACGGTGGCCGACGACTACGCTCATCATATTCAAGTCCCTCGTCGCCGCCACGAAATTACTTAAACACCCATTGCGCTGTGCGTGCAGTAGTGGTTCCTGAGACACCCTTTTCATTGATATCATGATCTGTTTAGGCCTAAGGAATTGTAATAAGTTCATGGTTTTATATTAATATTTGCAGTTCGTCTAGTATTTACATTGACCTTATTAATATAATTTATAAATTGACAGAATGTTATAAGCAAATAATAACACTCACTTATATTTGTGTATTGATTTCTCTTAACATAAATGCATATACATTCCATTTCATGGGCTTGAACATAAGCGTCGCTTATTGGTCCTCCCAGTTTTGCAATGTGAACATACAAACGAATAAAAAGGCAATTCGAATATATAAAAGAATGAGAAATACTAAAGTCTGGATATCCAAATTTATACAGAGACGACGAGAATAATTGAAAGAATTGTAAACCTTGTGCAATTTTATTCATCTCATATGAACATTTGTAGCATCAGGTTTAATATCGATATCATAGAAAATGCGTCTAAAAATAAAATAAACAGCAAAAAGTAGTCGATTTGTTAAAATAAGGTTTCGTATATTATTTTAATCTATGAATAATTAAGCTGAATGTGTAAAGCAGTAATATATAAACAATGAGCACAATTTATTGAACTGATATCATCATTTTTACAAGATTAATTTAATCGTTGTATCATTCAAAGACGCATGCGAATGAGCTATGAATAATGTTTTTCATATTCAGTGCAACATCTGGAGAACGGACTGTTAATCACATTATCTTGCTTAGATTTCAAAAAATTTAATGGTTTCCAAAATTGTTTTATTTTTTAAGTTTATCTGAAACTTTGGAGATCGATTTCTTCAATCATTTAATGCCATTTTTAGTCATACAAAAGCTGGATCAGTTGACGTCTGTTTTCGCATATTGGTGTTCCTAAACGCAACCAGAAAATTTTCTTTTTGCACCAAAGTCATTTACTTGTTTACTATTAGTGTATCTGACTCTGTGCAGTTCTATGAAGCTAATCCACGCACAACTACTCCAAAACTTGCTTCTGCATTGGACGTAACGTATACGACGATTTCAAACCACACGTGACGTATAAGACGATTTCCAACCACTAGTTGCCTTCTCATTTTAAGTAAGAGTTTTTTTGAGTTTTTTTTTGTTACTCACGTCTACCCCAAACAAAGCCTATCGCCACTTAGACGTAAGGGGCTACTAATTTGGGACCATGCTTAGGAAAAATTAACAAGATGTTGGTTTATGTAACATTTAAATTTCTGCTTATCATTAGTGTCAGGGAAGCAGGTAGTAGGAAGGGAATTCCAAAGTCTAGCTAATCGGGGGAAGAAAGTATTAGATTAGAAACCTTTCTGGCATTTACGAACCTCGACATTGAAAGGGCGAGATTTTGTTGCTAAACGGATTTGTCGGGGATATGTACGTTGAGAAAGAAGAAGTACAACGTGTCAATCAGAACATATTCCATTAAAAATATTTGTAAGCCAAGAACATAACAGCAGTTATCTTATTGCTAATAGAATGATGCGTCCCTACCGTGGGATGCCGACATAATTGCTTAGACATTTTGTTTAGAGCGATTTCCGATTTTTTGTGTCGAATCATCTCGTGGGAAGAATATATATATATATATATATATATATATATATATATATATATAATTTTTCTGTCAATATCAAAATCAAGACATAACAATACTAAATCTTTGTCTATGAACATTTTTTTAATTTTATCAAAAGTTATTACATGATTCTGATTCCCACATTAAAGGCTTAAGCTTAAGTTGTCTTAAGAAGAAGCCGTACTTCACGCCACAATCATGTTGACACACCGGTTCTTGCCAGATCACTGAAGTTAAGCAACATTGAGCGTGGCCAGTACCAGATGGGTGACCATTTGGGAAGGTGAGGTGCTGTATCTACCGCGAAGTAAAATAAAGGTTGAGAAACTTGCACGGTATATTGTTGTCTTGAGGACAGATGGAACTCTCTTAAGCCGTATTAGGCAGCCCTTCTAGTGATTGCGTCACGATAAAAATACCCTTGGTTATCCTGGCAAAGCCTCAAGTATTCAGCTACGGACATGATTTGAAATACACTATAAAACTCGTGGAGTGAGTTCAATCTCTGCCGCGACCTCGCTGGATTATGGATTGAACTTCAGAAAATTTTACTTAATTAATCTCTAATAAAGGATCAAATGTAATTAAAATTCGATATATTTAAATTTTTAAATGGGACACAGTGCACATATCACGACTTTTAAATCCCTGCAAAATACTCCATTGAAACTGAAAGTTGAGAAATATTGATTAGTTTTTGTATAAAAAACTTGCGAAATTCGAGAAAATCAAAGCTATCTCAATTTTCCCTGAGTGCTCCCCGTTTTAATACATAAAACTAATCTAACCTAGAATACCCTACTATCATGCCTATTACACGTAGACAACTCGTTTCCAAAACTTATTATTATCGATTAATTCATTTATGAGTGAATACTTTACATAGAACAATGTATACATATAATAGAACCTAACTTTATTAAGATAAAGCTAATGTTACCATATCAGGCGGTCTGAAGATACTGTTTTCCTGAGACGAAATGCACCTATCATTGATGCTTTTTGTTTTTCTACTTCCTTTTGCAAAACCTAATTATGTTCTGCAAACCATCAGAAAAAAAAACAACTCACTTTCCCCCCTTTTCTTTCTCTCTTTACTTCGCTTTTCTCTTTCTATCTCCCCCACTTCCTAGCTGGTTTCCTAACTTAAATTATACCAAACATTACTACTGTAACTCTTTTACTTCTCCCATTACAAAACTCATATTCTGCAGGGCAGGTAACAAAAACGATAAAATTCACTATAAAACAACCAAACCAAACATTACAAACTAGTGATTGAAGATACAAAATGCTTGAAGAATAAAAACCTTCTACAAAATAACTGGATTCGACATGAAATACACCGAAAAAGGGTGGATATGCCGTAAAACAAAAACAACTAAATCAACTCATTATTAAAATAAAGAAAACGCAGAATAGATGCGAAAATATTTTACTTTTTTTATTTTTTTAGTTCTGTTTTTTAAGTAAAGAGATTTATTATAATTAGTTATGAAAGAATAATGGCTTATTAGATAAAGTTTGTTACGGTTTACGAATTTTCGAATTAGTCTATGCCAAAGTAATATAAATAGTCATAATTGAGCTGCCATCTTAAAGAATGGAATTCTACCGAATCGCAAACATCGTTACTTATCCGCATAGTGTTGCTTATTATCCACCTGAAAAAAGCAATACTCTTTATGCTCGAATGGCAACGCTAAACGATGCCTCATTAGTACATAAAAATATAATTGCATGGTTGTATATTAATGACTAGCAGGCTGCCGACATTTCCCGGTCGTACAATAGGCTCTAATATGATATTTTAAATTATATAAATTTCGTATTTATTATTGATATGTCCGTTCTGTATTGGTTATTACGTTGTATAGTAGTGATTCTAAAAGTAAGAAAAATGACCTGGGTGACATCAGCTAGAATCGAAATCAAAACATTTAGCTCTCCAGCATAATTGGTACCATATTCTTAAAATTAAAAAAAAAAACAAACAAACCCTTTTTTCATGGGATATTCGTTTAAATTTAAGTAGAGCTAGAGAGTGAGCGAAATTATTGACAGAAGTTTTAGACGAGTGTTTATCATTCAAACATTACAGTGTCTGAATATATGGTTGAATGGCAGATTTAGTAATTTAGAACGGCTTTAAAGCTTAACCGCTCACTCATTCTTCGATCAAATCTCAAACAATTATTACAGTTTATAGACTACTTTCTCAGCTATATTGTGAAAAGGAATTTCAATTTTCGTTCAGTTAAACAAAAGTTATCATAAATTTCCTGGTGTTCAAAACCGTAAAAATATGTAAAGAGGTGAGCGACGCCTTTTATGACTGGTTTCCTACTAATGCGAAATGAGAAGTAACAAGTGAAACAGAGAGAATGAAAGCATGAAAAGGAGATGATTGGGGAATTTTATTGCAAGCAGACGAGTGCAGTACATTGTTATTACATATGTGTTAATGGGGGAAAAAAAGACTGAAATTAAACAAATAGCAAGTGCATGTATTGGAAGCCGGGAAAAATCATGGATTACAATAGTAAAAGGCGATCATGAAAAGTAATATGGTTGAGCTTAAAAATGAAAAAGTAAAGGATTAGTTGGTAAAACTGGAAAAGAAAAGGACAAGATATTCTAGTAAAAAATATAATAAATTTATAACTTAAAATATTACAGCGTCAGGAATTAAAAAAATAAACTCAATTTATAACATTATATGATCAATTCTTAACGCTGCAATATTTTAAGCTATAAATTTATTATATTTTTTTACTAGAATATCCTGTCCTTTAATTTTTCCAGTTTTAACAACTAGTCCTTTACCTCTCCATGTTTAAGATTAACCAAATTACTTTACATGCTCGCATTTTTCTTTTGTAATTGATAATAGTTTAAAAGGAGGAGCAAATATTGAAGTTCAGTCGAGCACCTGCCATGAAAATAATAATTTTACGCAATACTTCCGAGAATACAATCGTTTATAATTTGTTTTAAATTTAATAAATGACAACTACGATACATTACACATTATTATATGCCTTGGCAAACCACTTTCTTTTAATTTGAAGTTAAGTTGATTTTATTTTACAGTTAATATGTGCACTGTTTGCGGTTGGATTTCTTCTCTGTATGTTGAACCTATCATGCGTTTCATGCGTGTGCATGAAAAGAAATGCTAATATATATCATTCTTTAACTGTACGTAAATATCTCCGAGTGTATACTATGACAAACCTTTTTATTTTATGAGCACGCGAATAGATTTCTTTACGGAATATATAAAACTAACTTCAAGGATTTTGTCTTTTACAATCTAAAAATGGATATCCTGTTTTGCTTATCCAAACGCTGTCTCATAAACTAGATGCAAGTAAGTAAATCTCGCGAAATCTGAAAAATAATTCAGGATCCAAAGCGTTTCATATCTCAGGTATTTTTGGTTGAAGGATTCCTCCAAATTTATTACACGTTGGGTTGCATAAATGTTGCATAAAACTAGTCACGAAATAAATGAAACGAAAAATTTAAGGCTATCTATACTAATGCAAGAAACGAGTGTTTGTTTGTCTGTCTCTTGGTGTGCGCCATAACTCCAGGTCACAGGACATAGGAACATAGACTTACACCAACATTTCTTTATCTTTTATAAAGGCAAGCTTAAACTGACGATTTCTTCTGAGTTACATAAAATTCGATTTTAGAAGCGAAATGAATGCCGATACATTCTAAGACTTGCAAATCAATCTATCTATCTCTCTCTCTCTCTCTCTCTCTCTCTATCTATCTATCTATCATATAAATGGAATTAATGTGCATGTTTGTGCATGAAAGTTAATTTCCTATGACCTGTTAAACAATTAGTCCGATTTTTTGGGGTGGGATTTCACATCACAACCTGACGTTATTTTCAGACACCCTTTCGACTGCCATAGATTTTTGGTTTCCGTATAATCCGTCTTTAGAGACTTCAGTTTTGTTGACATTCTGCCAAGTGAGATTTTCTCACTTTTGGGAGCTAAAGCTAATTTTTGTACAAACGATTTTTTTTTTATTATTTAATTCAGTATCTTAGGACTTTACAAATTATCATTGAAATCCATCGAGAAAAATAATACTTATCTTTCAAAGGATTTCTATAATGAGTTTATTTAACTTCAAAATTTAGCTGAATTGGTTAGCTCGCAATGAAAACATTTTTCATGCCTTTTTTTTTCACTTGTATAAGTATGTTGTTTTTTTTTCATTTTGGAAATTAAATTTAATCTTTAAAAATCTTTCAAATACAATCACAACGTAGTCGGAAACCTACTAAAATTATGATAAATCGGCTGTCAAAACTATGTCCCCCTATGTTTATGCGACCATTTTATTGCCCGTACCTACCGTTATATGAATCGAAATTTGTATGCGTATGTTTGTGCATGAGAGTCCATTTCCTATGACTTCTTAAACAACTGGTCCAATTTCTTTGTGAATTTCACTTAAATATAGTTCATATGCTTGATAGTGTTCTTAGATAGGTTTTGTATTAGAATGTTTTGTTTAAGTATCGATAATAGATAATCGAAAATATCCGATGAAAGAAAGAACATGTGATTTTGATTGAAGTTAACATCTTGTACAGTCTAACATCGCAAGTGCATGTGAGAATTTTAATACTGCAAAAGCAGAAAGGCAGAGCATCTTAAATCAGCAGTAGGTTCTTTGATAAGACAAGGGTGCTTTCGAAATCAATGTTTCTGTTTAGAGCATAATTGAATCATGATATATGACTTTTTCGTAGTAAACTTTAATTCAAGCCATTATCACGGCACATGTAGAAAGGACCGGTATATAACATCAACAGTAGGTTCTTTGATATGACCGGACTGCTTTCGAAATTAATGTTTCTGTTTAGAGCACAACTGAATCATAATACTTACCTTTGGTATTTGCAACTTTAATTGAAACCATTATATAAAAATAATTTTATAAAATCAACAGTGCATGGTAAACTACAATGTATTGTAGACTAAGTCGCTGTGGTGAGGCATGTGGAGCTCCTTCCAAGTGAACTACGGTGAGTCCCCAACTAAAGCATGCAATTAATCGAGTTGATTAAGAAATTGTCGATTTCACCGACTTTGCTGACAATAAAATAGAGGATGGTGAAACATTCGTCGATCCTCATTCAATATTGGGCAACATTGGGTCACCCTGCTAGTCGGAAGATAACGTCAGAGAATTAACAAGTTTATAACCCAGCGTTCTATCGACCATGTTGTCAGATTTCTGTTCCATTCTGAGTCTCATTTATCGATGATGTCCGTAATAATGCAAACGATCTCCTGCGTTTTGACTCTGATTGATGCAACTTCGGACATAGTTTAATCTGGTCAGACTGGAAGTCCTACGCATGTTTCTATACAGTTTGTATCGTCTGTTTTACGCTTAAAATAGCAAAAAAACATTAAAACAATCTTCAATATAATCTTTATAAACACGTTCTTGTGTGCGCTAACTTGAGACAGGAGAGTATTAAAATTGACAGTCGTAACCTTGATGTCTTATTGATATATTTTTGTTATTTAAAGGCAGTAAGCAGACATATTCATTTTACAGGACAGATTTCATTGCACTTTCATTAAGAACAGAAAAACAAATGCTGGTATTTTTAAACGCATCAATGAGGATCTAATAACACAGAAAACTCAGATTTCTAATTCAACTACCTTTCTCTCGACTATTTTATCGCGCTTTCTTCGGGGTTCACTACCGTGAATCAAATTTTCACGATACTGTAGTCATTTATGCGAATTGCATATGCGTACAGTGGACAGAATTTCTCAATTTTGACCGATATTGGCGTACATAGTTTAATGTTATTAGACCGGAAGTCAAATAATGTTTCCATATTATTTTCTGCACTGGCGAACGCAGTCCTACAAAGCAGCAGTATTTATTTGCCACATTAATGTTTCGTATTAATTGATATATATATATATATATATATATATATATATATATATATATATATATACATATTAATATATATAGTCTCTTAACAGCCTAGAAGTTCAGAAAGAGAAATACAATGGATAAATCTTAAAAAAGGACGATATATATATATATATATATATATATATATATATATATATATATATATATATATATATATATATATATATGTTGACTGAGTTCAAAAACAGCCTACAGAAAATGGACTCTGATTTATGAAAGTATGATAGGTTATGAAAAGAAAGTGTGGTAAAGCGATAGCTTCGAATTTGGGGGTATCAAAACCAAAGCAAAATATGATGGAAGTAAAAATAAAATAGATAAACCTCATAGTTTATTATACCATACCTTTTCACACTGAAACACTTATCACAATATTCTGTGGATCTATATTAAAAAAAAAACTTGTTAAACTGTGTGACATATTTTCATTCTATGAGGGTAAGGCGAACGAACACCTCATAATTTTATTATACCATATTTCTTCAAACTGAAATATAATTATTAAAGTATACCTACGCAGATAGATATGAAAAGTCTTTATTAAAGTTTGTACCTATTTCCATTCTATGGAGGCCAGGCGCGAACGCATACCCCACAATTGTATTATACCATCCTTATTTAAGTTAAAACATACTTATCAAAGTATTATTATGTACATCTATATCAAAAACACTTGTAAACTTTTTTTTTAATTTGAAAATTTTTTTTAATTCCATACTTTGTGGACCAGGCGTGTACGCAGGCGCCGCAAATTTAATTAATCATCATTATGCCAGATCAAAGATACCCATTCCTGTGTCTCGATACATCTTCTATAATTATATGTGATCAGTTGTCTATAATAGTAAACCATATAGGAGCCTATACGTGACCAGACACACGCATACGTTCAGCTTTTAATCTAAAAATAGTTGGTGTTCCATTTGATACCCTTCATGTATAAATTAATCAGAGCTGGTAAATAATGAATATACTTTCAACCAGAATATTCTATCTATTTTCTTATGTCTTTCTCACATACACACTCTCAATGTTCCATATATATATATATATATATATATATATATATATATATATATATATATATATATATATATATAGTTATCCACATACAGTACTGTTTCGCTGTTTCACAGCTCATCAGTGCGGCTAGACAGGCAACTACCTCAAGCCAGGATTGAAACCCGACCGTTTGTACGGCAGTCAAGGCTCCTAATCATTACGCTATTGGCGGCTGCTTGAACGAGTAGTGAGTTTAACGATGTTTTGACATATATATATATATATATATATATATATATATATATATATATATATATATATATATATATATATATATATATATATATATATATATATATATATATATATATATATATAGTCACATCCCCTTTAAGAGACCCGTTTCTTATCGTTGAGCCCTTTCAGTGGAATTAAGTCGGTCAATTTAGCTCTTATGCATAGATCATCATATAACGATTAGATCACTGTCTGACTGACGTAAAGAACATTTAAAATTAAAATGTTTTAATTCAACGTTATTTCACGCGGTTAATGGTAGCCAAATGGGTACGGTCTTTGCTAATCGAATTTGTCGACTGGTATTAATCGTGACACCCTGCACTGAAGATTACCGAAAGGATGAAACACTAGTGTCTCTAGGTATTTAATTATTTTATTAAAAAAAGAATCATATATATATATATATATATATATATATATATATTAATGAAAACAAAGGGATCTAGTGTTTTTATTATATAGGCAATGGTAAACTTAAAACTAATATAAATAACACTATTTATATAGAAAATATTTAATCCCAACCGAATGTAAACTGCTCAATACGCAATAGATTTATTTTGATTGTAAAGTTCAACTCACAGTTTTATTTGTCTTTCTCTTATATCTATCCACACACACACATACACACACACACACTCACACACACACACATATATATACATGTAATAATATAATTATTTACTACAATATTTTAATACCTACAAACACTAGTGTTTCATCATTTCGGTAATCTTCAGTGCAGGGTGTTACAATTAACACCAGTCGATAGATTCGAACCCAGTGACACAAGTCATCCCTGGCTTGATTAGCATGGACCGTATCAATTCGGCTATTGGTAACTGCGTTAAATAACGTTGAAATTAAATCATTTTATTTTTAAATGTTTTTACGTCCGTAAGATGGATCTAATCATTATACGATGGTCTATGCATAAGAGCTAAATTGACCCAGTTAATTCAACAGAAAGTGCTCAATAATAAGAAACGAGTTTCTAAAAAAGGCCTGACATAATTATTTATCATAATAATTAAATACCTACAGACACAAATGTTTCATCATTTCGGGAACCCTTAGTGCAGCGTGTCAAGATTTACACCAGTAGATAGATTCGAATATGTATATACGCACCACATGTCTATATATAGTAAGTTAGAAACATGTATATGGCAATTAAGCTACACAGAATATTCCGCGTTTCATCCACACTAGGATTCGTCAGATTAATGCGAAGAGTTGTTGTAGTCTCGCGTTTTTATATAGGCATATTCTATTAATTTTTTGTTAGCCAATCAGCTTCCTAGTTTCCACCACTCCCTTCCTAATCAGCCAATGGGTAGGCACTTACAGAACAAAGGCTCAGTTGACCTTATGTTGAACCCCTCCTTTGTGTGTGCTTTTTTTAGCAGGGACTGTAGATATCTAGTGAGTTGACTTATATGTAGTTAAATGTGTTTTTTAGTATTATGTTACGTTATACACACACCCACATATACGATAATTTATGTATATGTATGTTTTTTTTATTTATTTATTTTCTATCGTTATTGTTAATTTAAAAATTACTTTGTACCGCTATCCTAGAGTAAAGTTTATCCTGTGAACACAGTTGTTCGCTATTTCTCTCCTAGAGTTTAATAGATGTTGGCGTTCTTTAAAGTATAGGATAGCAAATTCTTCATGAAGGAATAATCTACATGGATCGTCTAAGTCTCTACATGTGTTTGCTTATCTTAGTATTTTCCATTGGACTACTGGCAAAAGTCCGCTTTCTTTGAGTTATCAGTCTTTGTTTGCTAATGCTGTTTTTATTTGGTGTTTTTTTAAATTATTGAATGTACTTTTGTGGTCATAATATCGGGTTTTGAAATCTAAGGACGTCAAACTTACGTAATATTTCTTGTTATTCGGGTTTTCATTCGCAAATATTGTGGCTTGGTAAACTATGCTAGGGTCTTTAACTATGGATATACGATTTTCTTTTTTTAAATAACATTCCGAGTCCATAATAAAAATGCAATCTCTAGTAAGCCTATTCCATTATTACTTCTAGAATTTATATATTTATATTAAATTGATTTCATTCCACGTGTTATGCCGTATATATTTGTGTATCGTAGATATATCCTTATGATGATTTGAATGATATTCCATTACATTATGTGATATTGTATTTATAAATAGAATATATAAGAATTAATGCGACATTAAGATTATTGCCTTGGAATAGAGAATGTTTATCGCTAATTCTTATATACCCACGGAGATTACAACGAAAATATTGTTACGAATTTAAAAGGGAAACCTAAATATATAAACACTTTGCTTTTATCTGAGAATGAAACCTTTGCATAGTCATCTCACATAGCATCGTTGTTTTTATTTTTATTTTTACTTTTTACTTTTTAAAACTCTTATTTTCAGTTAATCTCCGTAGAGCAGTATTCTACATTTATCTAAAGTTAGGTTTATATATTCTACCAGTGGATATGTGTTCGACACAATATCTTTAAATTTTAATATAAAATCTAGTGAAGCATACATGTTCCCCCGTGAATGCACAGTGAACGAGGCATAAAAATATGACTAAGTTCAGCATTTGCCCCCCCCCATTTAGCCACAAAAGATCTCAGAGGACTCAAATTCTGGTGAAAATGAACAAACGGTGCAGTTTTAGGCCTTAACATATGTAAATTTTAATTCTGCACCATGCAAAAAATAAAAAAATAAAAATAAATTTAATGGCTAAGTCCACCATTTAGCCCCCAAAGTTCCCAAGGCCTTAACATATTTAAATTTGTGTTCAGCACCTTGCAAATCTGCTAAATAGACATACACAAAAAATATTGGACAAATATGGTAAAATAGTCCCACAAATGGGGTGTTTTTATTACCCCTAAAAAAGCCCCTCGGGCACACCCAGAGAGTTATCGCGAAATCTAGATAAACAAAATTATATAGCAATCAGTTAGTTACAGCTTTTCAGAAAGTTTTATAAAAATCCAAAGCCCCAATTATTTTTAATGAGAACAAAAGTGTCAATTATAGCCATTTTAACCCGGAAGACACCCCATAGGGGAGGCCAATCAGAGTTTTCCGGAAAATCTGTTCTGTTAATTTTTTTTACTCATATTATGTTTAAGTTTATACAAAATTTCCAAAAAATTCCAGTGCGGACAAGCGAACAGACAAGGATGAATTTGTCCACCTTCAAGTTGTTGGGGGACCAACAAAATATTCTTTTATTATTACGGACATAAGAAAAAAAGAAAGGGATATAGAGATTGGAGTGCTGTAAAATATGTAATTACAATAAATGACAATTGCTCAGATGGTAATAGTTATTAATAGAATACAAATATGAAAGTTAATTATGGAGAGAAACATGTAACTGCATAATGCGAGGACAATGCCCTTTACAAAATAACTGGCATAATATTTATACATCAAATCTGAAAAAAAAAATGATGCCACAATTTTAAAAAGGTACTATAATCAGGAAAACACATTCAGTAACAAAAATACCAATTTACTACATGATTATCGAACTAATATTATTTTAAAGAAGGTAAATCCTTTCTTAGTTCATACTCTGTATGGATTAGATTCAATATATCACCTTTTTTAAATAGGGAAATAACTCTGCATTCGTTCAGACAGGTTTACCTCTTTTTGATTGATATAACCCAATTCTATTTATGAAAACAACAATAAAAGGTAAAGAAAAGTAAAACGAATTATAAGCAAATACACTACTGGGCAATTCTGGATACGCATAGTTATTTATCAGAATCCTATCCTTGTGGAGCAGTAAAACCTGTGCCGCCCCTGACTGCGCCTTTAATCTAGTACGTTACAACATAAAAAAATCGCTAACAGCATTTTTACTATATTTCACATACCAACAATAAACAAAACAATCTCTTTTAGATTCTATATTTTAAGTAGAAAGAAAGAAAAAGAAAAAAAGAAAAGTGTATTATCGTTATCCATTTAAAGTGAAATAAATCTGGAATACCAGTGGAAACGGCACAGCGTGCCAACAGAGATTTCATAAATGTTCCCGAAACAAACGAGCAGTAGAAACGTGCTGATCTTGGAAGCATTCATCTCCATTGATCGTCAATTATTTATCCCTACGACACCCGGGAGACGATGTGCGGGTACATGAAAGAAAGAAGGGAGGAAATACGTAAGCGTTGGCACGGGTAGCGTAACGATTATCGTCAGGGGTATTCATATTTTGGAATCCGATTTCCCTTCAACTCTGGATAAAATGTGCCGATGAAATTCATTGGCAAAATTTGATATTTCTAAATAACTGCTGGGAAAATATACGAATTTTTGCTATTCCCTTTACTTTAGTTGCGATTTAACGGCATACCAACCCTTTTTGTGTAATTTTCGATACCTAAACATATGCATGACTATACATACGGATGAATATTGATATACATTCAAAGATGTACATAAAGGAATAGCTAAAATAAATAACCTAAATTCCTATCGCCTACTAATACTACATTCTAATGCTTCAGGAAGTAGCTTACTGACGATGAATTCCCTACCAATATATTGTGTCCCAATAAAATGTATACACTCTTTAAATTATCTCAACTTGCTACAGTAATACGCTATATCACGTTCCCAAGAGATGTTTAGGAATAAAGAATGCCACTTCCGACAGGATGGAGCACTTTCCCACTATCATCATGACGTAAGAGCATATCTTGATAGTCACCTGAGAAACAGATTGTTATGACGAAGAAGAAGTATCGCGTACTGTCCGTACTCACCGGATTTGACCTTCCACCCCTACGTGGATTTTTCTCTTTTTGGGGTGGGTGGGGGCATGCTTAACACACGATTCACACCACAAAACGAGCTACAATGAATTAGTTGAAAGCAACAATTGAAAGAAGATCTGCTAACATATCAATTGAACTGATTAAGAATGTTTTCGATTCAATCAGTGAACGTTGTCAGCTGTTCATGTACCACAATGAGCAATACTTTGAACACTTTCGATAGTTAACTGCTTTCCATATTTGTTCACAGTATTTTGATGTATGAACCTTTTTCTTCTTATAATAAACTTTTGTTTTATGGTCATCTAAAGAGTGTATACGCGCTAAGACAAAGTGAACCTGTCGCATCTTAATATATGTCACTCACAGCATTCATTCTCACTTTAACTTAAAGAAGGGACAGAGCATAAAATCGATTTCTAAATCTAGTGGTTGGTAGTTTTGTTGTTCCGACCATTTTCTCAAAGACTTGACGTTGCCATTCGTACTACACTCTATTATTATTTCTATGTCAATTCATTATAAAAAAAAATTAAAGCAAAAAGCATAGCAATACAAGCAAATACAAGCAAATAGCTCTTGTATAATAATGTTGCATAGCAATGCAAGCAAATACAAGCAAATAGCTATTGTATAATAATGTTGCATAGCAATGCAAGCAAATAGCTATTATATAATAATGTTGCATAGCAATACAAACAAATACAAGCAAATAGCTCTTGTATAATAATGTTGCATAGCAATACAAGCAAATACAAGCAAATAGCTATTGTATAATAATGTTGCATAGCAATACAAACAAATACAAGCAAATAGCTATTGTATAATAATGTTGTATATCAATACAAACAAATACAAGCAAATAGCTATTGTATAATAATGTTGCATAGCAATACAAACAAATACAAGCAAATAGCTCTTGTATAATAATGTTGCATAGCAATACAAACAAATACAAGCAAATAGCTATTGTATAATAATGTTGTATATCAATACAAACAAATACAAGCAAATAGCTATTGTATAATAATGTTGCATAGCAATGCAAGCAAATACAAGCAAATAGCTATTGTATAATAATGTTGCATAGCAATACAAACAAATAGCTATTATATAATAATGTTGCATAGCAATGCAAGCAAATACAAGCAAATAGCTATTGTATAATAATGTTGCATAGCAATACAAGCAAATAGCTATTATATAATAATGTTGCATAGCAATACAAGCAAATAGCTATTATATAATAATGTTGCATAGAAATGCAAGCAAATACAAGCAAATAGCTCTTGTATAATAATGTTGCATAGCAATGCAAGCAAATACAAGCAAATAGCTCTTGTATAATAATGTTGCATAGCAATGCAAGCAAATACAAGCAAATAGCTATTGTATAATAATGTTGCATAGCAATGCAAGCAAATACAAGCAAATAGCTATTGTATAATAATGTTGCATAGCAATACAAGCAAATAGCTATTATATAATAATGTTGCATAGCAATGCAAGCAAATACAAGCAAATAGCTATTGTATAAAAATGTTGCATAGCAATACAAACAAATACAAGCAAATAGCTATTGTATAATAATGTTGCATAGCAATGCAAGCAAATACAAGCAAATAGCTATTGTATAATAATGTTGCATAGCAATACAAGCAAATAGCTATTATATAATAATGTTGCATAGCAATACAAGCAAATAGCTATTATATAATAATGTTGCATAACAATGCAAGCAAATACAAGCAAATAGCTATTGTATAATAATGTTGCATAGCAATACAAGCAATACAAGCAAATAGCTATTGTATAATAATGTTGCATAGCAATACAAACAAATACAAGCAAATAGCTATTGTATAATAATGTTGCATAGCAATGCAAGCAAATACAAGCAAATATCTATTGTATAATAATGTTGCATAGCAATACAAGCAAATAGCTATTATATAATAATGTTGCATAGCAATACAAGCAAATAGCTATTATATAATAATGTTGCATAACAATGCAAGCAAATACAAGCAAATAGCTATTGTATAATAATGTTGCATAGCAATACAAGCAATACAAGCAAATAGCTATTGTATAATAATGTTGCATAGCAATACAAGCAAATACAAGCAAATAGCTATTGTATAATAATGTTGCATAGCAATACAAGCAAATAGCTATTATATAATAATGTTGCATAGCAATGCAAGCAAATACAAGCAAATAGCTATTGTATAATAATGTTGCATAGCAATACAAGCAAATAGCTATTATATAATAATGTTGCATAGCAATGCAAGCAAATACAAGCAAATAGCTATTGTATAATAATGTTGCATAGCAATACAAGCAATACAAGCAAATAGCTATTGTATAATAATGTTGCATTGCAATGCAAGCAAATACAAGCAAATAGCTATTGTATAATAATGTTGCATAGCAATGCAAACAAATACAAGCAAATAGCTATTGTATAATAATGTTGCATAGCAATACAAGCAAATACAAGCAAATAGCTATTGTATAATAATGTTGCATAGCAATGCAAGCAAATACAAGCAAATAGCTATTGTATAATAATGTTGCATAGCAATGCAAACAAATACAAGCAAATAGCTATTGTATAATAATGTTGCATAGCAATGCAAACAAATACAAGCAAATAGCTATTGTATAATAATGTTGCATAGCAATGCAAGCAAATACAAGCAAATAGCTATTGTATAATAATGTTGCATTGCAATGCAAGCAAATACAAGCAAATAGCTATTGTATAATAATGTTGCATTGCAATGCAAGCAAATACAAGCAAATAGCTATTGTATAATAATGTTGCATAGCAATGCAAACAAATACAAGCAAATAGCTATTGTATAATAATGTTGCATAGCAATGCAAGCAAATACAAGCAAATAGCTATTGTATAATAATGTTGCATAGCAATGCAAGCAAATACAAGCAAATAGCTATTGTATAATAATGTTGCATAGCAATGCAAACAAATACAAGCAAATAGCTATTGTATAATAATGTTGCATAGCAATGCAAACAAATACAAGCAAATAGCTATTGTATAATAATGTTGCATAGCAATGCAAGCAAATACAAGCAAATAGCTATTGTATAATAATGTTGCATTGCAATGCAAGCAAATACAAGCAAATAGCTATTGTATAATAATGTTGCATTGCAATGCAAGCAAATACAAGCAAATAGCTATTGTATAATAATGTTGCATAGCAATACAAACAAATACAAGCAAATAGCTATTGTATAATAATGTTGCATAGCAATGCAAGCAAATACAAGCAAATAGCTATTGTATAATAATGTTGCATTGCAATGCAAGCAAATACAAGCAAATAGCTATCGTATAATAATGTTGCATAGCAATACAAGCAATACAAGCAAATAGCTATTATATAATAATGTTGCATAGCAATACAAGCAAATCGCTATTATATAATACTGTTGCATAGCAATACAAGCGAATCGCTATTGTATAATAGTGTTGTCCGGTATTGAACATAACGTCAAACTTCTTTTAAAAAGATGAAGTAAAAAAGACAAGAAAAACTTGGACATATTCATGCGAGTGTTATGGTTTTTTCTAAACAGATTATAATAATAAAATCTAATCTTCGAACTGAGACCGAAACATAACCTAAAGCTAGGCAGTCAAGTACGATAACCATTAGGCAAGCTCGACACAATCTTTACAACCTGTTTTCAAAACTTTTTATTCTTAACATAACGTGAACAATTCGCACATGGGCTGTCGTGAAACAGTTATACAACTGAAATGGCCTCCACCCGTTCTAATTGTTAAATTTTCACCTTCTAGCAGCCTCTTGTTTAGGATGAAAACGGATTCAAACCTTTTACCAAATGTCTGAATACCCTACATACCACATTTCCCATCTTTAGAGAAAACATTTGTTGATTATATAGGTTGTGAAGTGACCTTATATTATCACTTTTATAGATATATTGTGAAATAAGCTATGCAGATGCATATTTATTGATACAGCATTAATATTTTACAGGGAATGTGTTATTACTTACGTCAAGTGATCAGGTTGAGTATCTGTATTGTTATATTCCAATAAATATCTTCGTCAGTCGTGTTTAACGTCAAGGCGTACACACTATCACTATTACAAAATGAGCAACTTCCTCAGAGATTTGGAATTAATTAATTTGTTTTAATTTATAAATTATATTAAACTAAGTACCATAGTGCTTGTGATTATACTGAAAATTATTTATTCAATGTTTAATAATCAATATCATTCATTAATTTATATTTTGTATTTGTAAGTAATTCTCACTTGTTTATTTCTTATATGTGTGTGTGTGTGTGTGTTATTTACTCTGTTGCTTAATCATACGTACGCATATACTTTGTTTGTGGTCGACATACAATTGGGGATTTAATTAGGACATATATAATTTGGTGTGGCCCATCCCTTTCAAGAATTGACAACAATTCAATTTGTCCATCTTTACTAATATTAAAGCGAGCTGATTGCCAATGCGAATCAATCAAGGAGTGTGAATCTATGCATTTCCTAATGGATTAATATCGATTATGAGCCACAGAGAAATCATTCAGTGGAAGCGTTCTTCTTTCAACAGATACTAGTCTAAGTAATAATCGTAAGTTGTGACGCTCATCGACTATTCTCCCATATGTCCCCTAGGTCTCTCGCGATTTCCCCTCTATGCTATACATCTGCAGATTACGGTTTGTCAGGATATACGCCATTTTAAAAGAAATATCCTGTCATACTAAAATTGTTGACAGAATTGTGCATCGAAATAATACGAAGTGAACTCAAAAGATTCCATAAAACATGGACTCGGTTTATCAGTTTGACGTCACTTCTAAGTTTATATAAACGAAAAAAAAAAAAGGACGACACATAAGCAATCCTCTTTATATAGATAATCCGTAGGATTATGCAGCCTTTTCTGTTTGTCGTGTTCGTGTTATTTTTTGCTGAATATGCTAACCGAGTTTCTTTATGACCTTTCTCCAAGAGATTCTTCCAGGGTTGAAAAGACGTGTCCCTTTTATAGGAAGCTAATGCAAATCTGTACAATTGATTATCTGTAAAGTGTCTGACGGGCAACGCAAAAACAAAAAAATAAAAATGTTAAGTGTCCCACCGTCGTTCACGGAAAGAGAGATCTCTTTAAACACGCACGCATAAAAGAAGTGCAGAAATGGTAGTAATTTAATCGAGACGAAAAATGGCCGCTATTTCTGCAAATGCGTTTTTTATCAAACACATACATCATATAGTTGACGAGATTTCGCATTTTCCACATCTAAAATAGATATTAACATGCTTCCCACTGCAGCATGATATGGCACAAGATCGGAAGGTGGGGTGTTCAAGCCCGCGCTGATAAATGAGAGGAACTCTGATCTTACAAAAATTGCCTCAGCAACCCCGTAGGGATAAACTTACTCGACCATAAAGTCAGATGGCAAGGTGGATCCCCTACGTACTACCCAGGAGTCGTAGCTCAGTCCAATAGGTACTGGGAAAGCTCCTGGCCCCGAAACTATTCGGCGAAATGTCAAGAACAGATTCTTGACTGGTACTTCTACCTAAGTCTTCAAACAACCAAAAAAGCAAGGAGACTTATAATAAACAATATAATTAAGGCATATCTTATGTACATGTAGAGCGAGTAAACCGTAATCATATTTTTATTACTAACGAACATATAATTGTTGAATTTTTCAGGTTTTAAGTAATCGTAAAATTTGTTCTGACTAATAGTGACAAATTAATACAGCTACGATGGGCGCAGCAATATTTTTTATTTATCTATTCATATAAGATGTTCATGATGATAAAATCGTAAAATGAATTTCCACATTTTGTGTTAAAATGAGAAAGTGAAATGTCTGCTTCTCATCGTGTCGCTTAACTGGGCATTTTTTGAAAGAGAAAAGTGAAAAGTAGCAGAAGACCTTGACTTTTGTTATTTCCTTATCTATATCTGTACTTATCTATCTATCTATCTATCTATCTATCTATCTATCTATCTATCTATCTATCTATCTATATATATATATATATATATATATATATATATATATATATATATATATATATATATATATATATATATATATATATATATATATATATATATATATATATATATATATATATATATATATATATATATATATATATATATCGTCGTTAAACTCACTACTCGCTCAGCAGCGTAATGGTTAGGAGCCTTTACTGTCGTACATACAGTCGGGTTTCAATCCTGGCTTGAGGTAGTTTTCTGTCTAGCCGCACTGATGAGCTGTGAAACAGCGAAGCAGTACTGTATGTGGATAACTATATATATATATATATATATATATATATATATATATATATAAGCAAGCAGTACTGTATGTGGATAACTATATAAATATATATATACATATATATATATATATAAGCAAGCAGTACTGTATGTGGATAACTATATATATATTTATCCACATACAGTACTGCTTCGCTGTTTCACAGCTCATCAGTGCGGCTAGACAGGTGTACACGTTTCTAAAATGCAGAGTCATGAACAAATTTATTTTAAAACTTGCATATTTAATTGTTACTCCGGATTTAGTATAGGTGTTTGAGTTAATTGTCTTTTCTGTATTTTAATATTTTCGAGGAAGCTATACTTTTGCTTGACTAACGATGATAAATGCTTTCAATAAGGCGTGTTCTTCGTTTATATATATATATATATATATATATATATATATATATATATATATATATAGTTCGTATTTTAGGGTTGATATTTTTGTTAATCTTAAAGGAATATATTCTGTAAATTCTGATATCAACTAAATCGCTAAATTAAATCTATATTAGCGCGCATTCTGCACCTAGTGAAAAAAATTAATAATTCGCTTTGAGTAAATAAGAGTATTTTAGTAAGGTTTAAAAATACAAGTGAAGTCTGTTGCCGAGGTCGCTGGAAAGATGGTGGGATCCTTCTACCGCTCCAGAAGATATCTCACTACTGATGCAATTCTCTATCTATATAAAAGCCAAGTGCGTCCAAGGATGGAATACTGTTGCCATATCTCGGCAGGAGCTGCTAAAAACAGCCTATCCTGCCTTGAAAGAGTACAAAATAGACGTCGTGGCTTAGTGGGGGATGCCCTTTTCTCTACCCTGCAACCTCTCTCCCACAGAAGAGACGTTGCGAGCCTATCCTTGTTTTATCGTTATTTCCATGGCAGGTTCACGTCTGAACTCCAATCTCTGGTCTCCCCTCGCCAATCTTTCACGAAAAACACCCGTCTAGCTGAATCCACTGTGAAAAGTTTCCCCCACTTTATATCTGTGCCTAAATCGAAACGCGTATTCCATGAACAAAGCTTCTTTCTTAGAACTGCACGCCTGTGGAACTCTGTTCCGTCTGCCTGCTTCCCTCCGGACTACAAGTTGGATCTCTTCAAGTCCAATATTAACAAATTCCTAATGAACCGCCCCCTTAAGTAAACACTTCATCAAATCTCCACACTAACGTAATGTACTTGCAATAACCCTTATCCCTGAGTGGCTTCCGGGCCTTGATAAGCGGTGATCACTGTGTAAAAAAAAACAAAAAAACATGCATGTTCTCACGTGAGTGCACAGTTTGCGAGGCATAAAATAATGACAAAATTCAGCATTTTCCCCCCCCTATATCCCCCAAAATCTCCAGCGGACGTCAAACTCTGGTGAAAATGAACAAACGGTTCACTTTTAAGCTTTAACATATGTAAAAGAAAATGACTAAGTCCATCATCCACCTCATTTGCCCCAAGAGTCCTCAAGGCCTTTACATATTTAAATTTGAGAGCAGCACCTTGCCAAACCGCTAAATAGACATACACAGGAAATTTTGGACAAATATGGGAAAATAGTCCCCAAAATGGATTGTTTTTATTAGCCATAAAAGAACCTCTGTCTAGAAGTATAGACAAACAAAATTATATAGAAATCAATTAGTTACAACTTGGCAGAAAGTTTTATAAAAATCCAAGGCATCAATTTTTTTAATAAGCACGAAAATGTCAATTTTAGCCATTTTAACCCGGAAGCCAACCATGGGGGGGAATCGTAGTTTTCCGAGAAAATCCGTTCTGTTACTTTCTTTTAACTCATATCATGTTTAATGTGTTGTGCAAAATTTCAAAACATTCAAAGGCATAGTTATTGAGAAAAGTGCGGACAGACGAACAGACAAGGGTGAATTTACTTTTGTCGGGAAACCAAAAATGATTCATTTTAGATAAAAACTGTCTTTATTAACCTAAACAATAACCTTATGTTCGAGTAAGGCAATCATGCTCTGATTTGCACTACGAAAATACAATAAAATGTAGCCAATGGATAACAAAATATTAATATTATCATTAGTCAAACAAAGGTTATAATTGATTTGAGAAATAAACGCACTCCTTAACCTGTACAGGAACGTCATAAGATGGGGTTCTGTTGCCATATCTGGGGAGGAGCTACTAAGAGCAGCCTGTCCTTTCTAGACTTGGTAGAAAACAGTCTTCAAAATTTTGTGGAGAAAGACCTTTTCGCCTCCATACTTCTTCTTTCTCGCAGAAAAGGCGATGCGAGTCGCTTTCCTTAATCTGTCTCTATTGTTATGACAAATGCTCGATTCACCTTCAATCTATGCCATTCACAACAAATATCCGCCTACGTACAACAACTGTCAACAGTTTTACTCACTATCTATTTATTCCTAAAACTAAACGAAAATTCTATGGACAGTTTCTCTTCCTAGAACTGCCTCTCTGTGGAACACCATAGAATGAGGCTGCTTGTGGCTATCAAGCCTAATGCTAATAAGTTCTTGTTCATTTTTTCTAATATAAACCATGCTTAAACTCCAACATTACTGATAATCATGGTTGAGTCTTACCGTCTACTCGTACAGTTAATGTAGCTGATTTTTTGGCTGAACCTCAGACCAATTAGTAGCAAAGCGTTTTCACTTGAACATTGAGCATGAATACCCTTTCTTTTAAACCAAAAAGTTTACCACAATTAAGCTTGCCGAAATGGGTCAACGGTGGCCATCTTTACATATTGCCGCCGATTCTAGCCTCCTCTCGTTTAACTCAATTATTGTAAATTCACTTTTAAAAATAACGAATTTAGTCATATGACATTGGATAAAACCAACAGGGTTCACAACTTTCAATATAATTATAACTTATGCCTTTTTTTCTATCTTGATGTATTACTCTAGGAGCTTAATATTATGTGATATTCTAATTTCAGGTTGGCCAAAGTGAAGTACCGATGATTATGGATACTGACAAGTGTGCTATTTGCAACAAGGAACTGTCCAATAATGAAGAAACATCCATCAGCTAGAAGAGAATTGATTCCATTAACAGAACTTCTGAAAACTGTGGGGTGAAGATCATAATTCAGGCAGCGTTTGTTCAACCCTTAATACATAGAACTTGAACGTATAAACAGGTCCACCCATGACAAAATTCCATTTCGTGCAACACGCGCTTTGTGTGTGTTTAACTTAAAGAAACATTGTATTTTTTGTGGTTATGGAGCAAAATATGTTATGGCTGCCACCAATGAAGTCGTAATTCTATTCCTAGTGTTTGGTAGAGAGTATTTATTTCCGAAATAGGTTGATAATCATCATGCGATAATACGCACAGAAAATAAACATTTGAGTCTCTGTTGTAGATACTTCCACATCTGGGTTGGTGCATCTCCCCTTAGTCTCTTCCTCTTGGATAGGGTCCAAACAAGAGTCTCCAATCTAATAGGCTCCGTTTTGTCAGCTAATCTCCAACCCTGTCCCATCGCCGCAATGTTGTATACCCGTGTCTGTTTTACAGCAAATTTAATGGAATGTGCTCTGATAAACTCATTGAAATTGCGCCCTCCTTTGCCGTACATATACCTAACAAACCCGTTCAGCAAAAAAATCACACCCCTTCACTGTTAAGATCCCTAAATACAAGAAAGCTTCTTACTCTAATAGTTTCGTTCCTCGAACAGCGATATTTTGTAATTTCCTTCCGGCTACCTGCCTCTCTTACTGTACTGATATACAGAAGTTTAAATGTAATGTAAACCAACATCTTGTTCACCTTCTTAGAATATGGTCCCAAATAGTAGCCCCTTGCGTCCAACTGGCTAAATTGCTTACTTGGGGCGGAGGAGCATTAGTGAAAAAATATGTAGTTATGTTTACTAGTTTTCCATAATAATTACAGTTTACCGGCTACCTGCTTTTCTTACTGATATACAGGAGTTTAAATACAACGTAAACCAACATCTGGTTCATCTTCCTAGAATATGACCCAAATTTGGCTAAATGGCTTGCTCGCATGTGCGTGAGTAAAAAAAAAAAATATATATAGTTATGTTTCCTAATTTTCCATAATAATTACTCTGGTAGTAATCACATAAGTACTACTATCCATAATTCAACTTTTTTTGTACTCTCATACACATCACCATTTAATCGTTAGTGTTCATATGTAGACACAATTCGATTAATAACACAAAAACCTTGCCATTCTTCTGACGCCCTAGATAGTGATGGAGGCGTTGCATTGTAAACATTTTTTTTTTTTACAGTTTTCTCTGATTCTCGGAACAGTCTGTAAATTCCTTTACAAGAAGAAATCCCATTGTTCAATCGAAATAAAGATATATGTATGACTTACTTTTTTGTTTAGATGAATAGAGTGAGAAAAACAAGTAGGGGTGGGGTGGTGACACGGTTGCATAGACATCTCGGGGTGTCGCAGTCAGAAAGAGACAAACAAAATTACAAACAACAATAAAAAAACATGATCAAATAAATGGTTCGAATAAATGTGAATAACGTAATACAAATCGATGACAGAAATCATGAAACTTTCATTTCGTTTATTGATTCGTCATGTCTGCGCCTGCGCAAATGTACGTCATATATCAAAGAGTGTGAATGCATATAGCAATAAACAACAACCCCACCCGCTCTATGATAAAGTCCAATGTGCATTTTTTATGCAAATTAGTATCAGGTCAGTGTAAACATTTTTGCTTGGTTGTATATTAAATTTACGGAATAAAATGATATAATAATTTTATGTCAATTTCGGAGGAAAATAAATTAAACGTGTTTTTGGAAACATAAGCAGCATTTTTTTTGCACAGGAATATTGAGTTGATTGCCTGATAAAAGTCATGCGATACAAAGATGAAATTAAATGCAAAAAGAATTCGTATTATTTGTGTTATTCGGACTATTGTACTAATCTTGAGTGTGATTTTCACAACGTTTCGGTCAATGTAACCTCCGACCTTCTCCAGGTGTATCTTGTCGAACTCCGGAATGTTTCTGTCGACAGAAGAAGGTCGGAGGTTACAATCACACTCAAGATGAATACAGTAGTCCGATGAATCCAAATAGTACGAATAATCAATGATCATCTAAAAAATTCAGAAAAGTAAAAAAACATTCGGTAATTATGCAGCAGTTTACAAGAAACGTGAAGGCCGAAAATCTAAGTTTAATCGATTACCAATATTTTTATCTACGAAGTCAAAATAAGGCGGATTTTATTGTTATTTCACGGATAAAAAAAAGTTCGAGAAAAAGAAAAAAAGGATTTTACCGATTTAAACTTTTGTTTTGGTTTCAACAGACTCTGGGTTATTCGTGAAACGCTTTTTAGTTTTAGATCTAAATTGCCCTAAAAATTTATGGATAATTAAAACACACGCACACATACACACACATGTATATATAATAACAAGTAGTTTATAAAACATGTTAAAAAATCCGAAAAAGATTTATACATATTTAATTTTTAAAGGGAAGCACAAAATAAGTGGATAGTCCTTAATCCGCGGAGTTCCGAAGAAATACTTTCCTTCTCATCAGAGAGTAGGGATTAGCAAAATGTGGAATCGGATTTTGCTTGCAAAAGTATTTAATGAACCTACAAGTAAGTCATAGATCTTACTTAATAAAATAGTGAAACAGGGGGAATAGGGGGAAGAAAAAGTTGATTTCACGTGACTGGATGGTCTGGTGAAGGTAAAACTATCTAATAACGGTAAAATCCAAAAAAAAGGTTGATATCATTCCATTTCCACAATTAAAATCCAAAGGAATCGTGTTAATGGAAAATGGTTCAAAGTAATCCAAAAGGCATAATTCCGTGGAATAATTCAACAAATGGTTTCAAGGAAAAAAGGGAATGAGTTCAAATAATATTATTACAAGAAAGATAAATTCTGCGTAGAAATGGAGACATTTTAAAACACAGCTGTAAAGGCTGATTTAAGAAAACTATATGCATATATATTACTTGAGAGTCATCATTTTTCAAAGTCCGAAGGCCACTCGAGGATAAGGGTTAACGAATGTAAGGTGGTAGTGTAGTAATCCTTAATGATTTAAATTGGATAAAATGTGATTATTTATGGGGACTACACTTGTTTACATTGGGTGCAAAACTTTGCTAGTTTATAGAAGTTGTATTATAAACTATTGTAATTTATTTTATGCATATTGTTATGAATTAAACATTAGCACATTTATCACACTTTAACATTTCTCTCAGACTGTTATGACATCTTTCATATTTTCCTGCAATATTCCCGCCATTATTAATAAAAAATAAATAAATCGAATATACGCTTCTTTAGTTAAGAGAAAGAGAGTCACCTTTCATCATGATAATGCTTGTAACACAAATCACTATTGACCAATAATCTTCTAAGAGAATTTAGTTGGAAATATTCCCTTGCATTAATCCCTTTCTATGATCACTTATTCCGAATATTACTAAACTGTTTGAACGCCTAAGGTTAATATCACGGGAGAAGATTTAATATTAGGTAGATTCGTATTTCAAATAAAACCATTAAGAATTATACAAGCGCGGCATTTATAAGCTCGTTGACAAATTAAATAAAGTTATAGAGGACAATATTCGTTATTATTATAAATAAATATGTTCAAAAACAATTTCTCATGTTTCTAGATGAAATTTAAAATTTGCAAAACTTTTACACTGAATTAATAAAGGTTTCCCCCCCCCAGTCCCCCAATTTGAAACTAAGGATTAGTAAAAGCAAATAACAAGTAACCCACCCCTCGCCCCCACCCCCAAATGAATTGGGAAATACACCTATCATTCTGTTTCTATAATTAAACGTTTTATTTGTATTGTGTATTCTTTCGATCCATACAGACTTTCGTTTACATTTGATAAGTTTTCCATTTTTAAGTTTATAACATACATAAACATCATTGTGAACACTGGCGAAACGTGCTTTTTTTTCTTGGCATTTATTTGTGGATAGTGCACACTGGTTTTATTATAAATCACCTCAGAATAATATAAACATATTTTTTTATATCAATCCTACATTATAATCAAATAATTCACGAACATGTACGAGAGAAAAAAAAGAAAAGTATATATATATATATATATATATATATATATATATATATATATATATATATATCGCGTCGGTGACGTAGATAGGTTGATATCTGGAGACGCGTTCTATTCACTGGGAGAGATGCGCCCCAATTCTTCGCATGTATGAAAAGAAAACTGATCACACACACACACACACACACACACACACACACACACACATATATACATACATAATTTTCTTTTTTTTCTCAGACATGTTCGTGAATTTTTTCTCGTACATGTTCGTGAATAAGTGGTTACTGCATGTACCACACCGGTGACGTAGAAATTCCCAAGTTGGTATCTGGAGGCGCGTTTAATTCACTGAGAGAGATGCATTCAAATCTTCGATAAGACATGCATGTAGGAGAAGGAAAATGTATCACACACACACATACACACATACACACACGCACACATATATATGTATATATATATGTATACATATATATGTAAGGGGATGCAAAAAGGTGAATAACTATTTGTTTTTAGTAGACACAAACCGCATTACCTTTCCTATCACCTTATTTATCGTGCTTTAAGACATTTGTTGTGCTTTAAGACATTTGCCGTGCTTAAAGACATTTGCCGTGCTTAAAAACATCTGTCGTGCTTAAAGACATATTAACTACTTGGATATTATGTTATACCACGATTAAACACGATTTGTGCAGAGGAAGGATTCTGTTGATTAAGTTGAAGGGGATTTTTGTTGGGTAGAGTACTTTACATTCCCGATTGGTCACCCATTTAATCATCATATCATTGTGGCCGCCACCTAAATTGAGTATACGAGTTTTTATTTGATAATTTGTGGGTTTACATATGAGAAGACAGTCATATTTGAATTTCACACATCTGTCAGTATTTCGGCATACAGAATCGTTCAATTTTTGAGACACACTATATTTGTTGCTTTTAGCTTTTTAGCGTGTAGACCCGGTTTATTTTCAAAGCTTTTAACATCAACCCATATTCCATCCTTTAACTCTGCTGTCCAAGTGAATTCGCCTCCAATGATGTGTGATCAATTCGACACCTCTTTATATCCTTCTAAATACTCATTTTATCAACCTTCCATGTTAAACATTTATTTGGAACACAATATTTCCTAAGGATAAAACTGATCGCTCACTTTTGTAACGTAACGAAACCAACAAAAAAAAAATAGTAAAGACAATTTTAACAATTAAAGTTTTCATAATATAGAAACTAAACACTTCTTGAACACCCGTGTGTGTTCGACGATCTTTCCGTTTTATAAAAAAAAAATGAATAAATGAAATCTTGTGCCAACATGATTATAAAGATACCGACCGATACCGAAGCGCCATAGGAGGGGGGTTGAACCGTCTTCCTCCAAAGGAGGACCTTTCATGGGATTATGAAGTTCACAAGCAGTCCCTAGTCGCATATATATCTCTGTCAACGGAGATGAAGATGTGAGACTTTCACAGCTGCCGCAGGGAAATGTTGATGCCCTCTTATGCACAGCGCGTGGTGTTCCCAAATTGTCGCCCATTTTATACGGACCAACGTTGCTTAACTTAAGTCAACTAACGAGAACCGGTATGTTAACATGATTAACTCGTATATCAATTTGATTTTAGGCGTCTGCTATTATATTTATGCAAATAACATAAAGGAATAGAACTAATGACATAGACCTGAAGTATGATCTGTGTACATGATTTCTACAGCTTGAATTATTTGCTTGTTTTAAGGTATTTAATGGCGAATTAGGTATTTTTAGTTACTATGTATATGTTTTACGCTAATCAATCGGCATATACAAAAGTATATATAATTATATATATATAGTTATGCACACATATGTATATGTATATATATACATACATACATATATATATACATATATATATACATATATATATACATATATATATACATATATATATATATATATATATATATATATATATATATATATATATATATATATATATAGTTCATAGTTAAATACGCTGGAGATCCGGGAATTAAGGTTGAATGTAGTCTACTTTTATACCGCGAGTGGATTATATTTAATCCCTGATTATAACCTTTTGTTAAAATTGAGATAATCTGACGGGGGCGTGTAAATACGTATTTAGATTTACCAACTGGATGAATAATTTAAATCAGATTTTGTTAAAGTTAAAAACGGTTTGGAATTGGACCAGATTATAAGGATGCGTCCATGTCCTCTGTGCGTTTAACGTGTAAAATCTCAAGCGCGAGTACTCCATGTGGAGTTTAACAAAGCACATATTAAACTTAATGATATTTAAAGGCCAACTGAGAATTTCAATAATGTTTAAAGATTAACAAAGAATTTCAATAATACTTCAAGTTGAAATGAGAATTTCGATAACATTTTAGAATTAAACTGTGAATTTCAATGATGTTTCAAGCTCAACTGAAAATTTCAATGATATTTAAAGCTCAACTAAGAATTTCAATGATATTTCAAGTTCAAGTGAAAATTTCAATCATATTTCAAGACTAACAGAGCATTTCAACGTTATTTCAACTTAGTTGATAATTCCAATGACATTTTACGATCAACAGAAGATTTCCAATAATAGTTTAAACTCAACTGAAAATTTCACTGATATTTCAAGCTCAACCGATAATTTTAATTATATTTAAAGTCAACCGAGAATTTTAATTATATTTCAAGCTCAACCGAGAATTTTTATTATATTTAAAGATTAGCAAAGAATTCCAATGCTATTTTAAGTTCAACTGAGAATTCCAATGGCATTTCAAGATCAACTGATAATTTTAATGATATTTCAAAATCAACTGATAATTTCAATAAAATTTTAAAATCAACTGATAATTTTAATGGCATTTCAAGATCAACTGATAATTTTAAGGATATTTCAGAATCAACTGATAATTTCAATAAAATTTCAAGACAAGTTTAAAAATTCAATGAGATTTCAAGAACAACTGATAATTACAATAATATTTAAAGATGCACTAATAATGCCAACGATATTTCAAGCTGCAGTGACAATTTCAATGATATTCCAGAATCAACTGATAATTTCAATGATAATTCAGAATCAACTAATAATTTCAATATTTCAAAATCAACTGATAATTTCAATATTTCAAAATCAACTAATAATTTCAATAATATATTAAGTTCAGCTGAGAATTTCAATAATATTCCACGCTGAACTGAGAATTTCAATGGCATTTCAAGATCAACAGGGAATTACAATCATAGTTTCGATCAATTAAGAATTTCAATGATATTTAAAGCTCAACTAATAATTTTCGTGATATTTCAAGATAAACAGAGAATTTCTATACTAGTTCAGGCTCAAATGAGAATTTCAATATTTTCAGCTGAACTGGGAATTTCCATGCATTTCAAGATCAACAGAGAATTACAATAATAGTTCAAGCTCAATTGAGAATTTTAATAATATTTTAAGTTCAACTGATAATTTCAATAGTTCAAGCTGAACTAACGGACGGCGAAGACTTTTACACGCTATAACAGATTCGATAAAATATATCGATTGGAAAATGGGCGATGTATTTCGATTTTAATATCTAAAATATGGGCGTGAAACATTCGTTAATAAAATTTCAAACTCGGTCAACGTGGGGTCTTCTTGCTAGTATATATATATATATATATATATATATATATATATATATATATATATATATATATATATATATACATACATACCTATACATACATATGTGTGTGAGTGTGGTTCTCATTATGATTTGAGCATTGTTAAAGTAAATATCGAAAAATGATAGATGAAACATTATATGTACTTATAACATTTAATGTGACGAGGATATATAAAATAAAAATATATAATGGAATAATGATATATATATATATATACATATATATATATGTATATATATATATATATATATATATATATATATATGTTAAACTAACTTCAAACTTTGGACAATGCAATTAAAGACAAGTTGTTATGTTTTAATCAAGTGTCCGTTTGTTAATTTGTTTATTTTAAGAAACATTGAGAGATTAAATATATATATATATATATATATATATATATATATATATATATACTTCCTTGTCTGTTTAGTAAATGAAAGTATAGTTCGATTGAGAAAACAAATGCCTAAAGGAAAACGGAAAGTAATTTAAAGAATAAATAGAAATGAATGGTTGTTTATTTTATTTCATAGAAAAACATTTTAGCAAATATCCAGTGACAAACAAACAAACCCACACACATACACACAGGCACACACGCACACACAGACACACACAAACTCACACATAGTAGAATTCCCGACTTAAAAATTTAGCATTTATTCTTTCTTAAAACGGTATAATACTTTCGTTAGCATTCACTTTAACTGTAATAATTTCACAATTTTTCCACACTACATACGCTGTTGTCATGAATCCATATTTCGTAACTCTCAATCGTGAGTTCAATACCTTTATTATTTTTATAACGCATGAATATTCCATTCGATTACACGGTTTACATTTTAAAAAACTAATAAATAAACGGCTATATGTCTGCCTATCTGTCTCGATATTTTCAAATCTATCTCCTCCGAAACTAGAAGCCACAGAGCAGCGCTAGAGACCACAAATGATCGGATCTTTTACACGCTGTTCTTTTACGGGTCTTTAGTCGCTTAAAATTGTTTTAAGCGTCAAAGTTAGGTCCAAATTGAAATAAATTGTTAAACATTTTGTACATTTATCTTAGTTTATTTTTAATTTTTTTTTATTTTTAATTGGCTTATATGCTTATCACCTTGGTACTGTGGTAACGTCACTAGCGTTGTATGCTACAGTGTTTGTTTCAATTCTAGTTGATAGCACTGAATTATTATGTTTTTGTAAATCACGCTTCTATAATAATATATACGAAATAATTGAAATATCGTATTTAAGTGTATTTTACGATCGTTCAAAACTTCCCCCACCGCTAGTGTATTATAAAATATAACTCAACATTTCATGTAGATCGTTTCACTTAATCGCTTTCATATTTTGAATCTAACGTTTTCTAAAACTTTAGACTTACGTAGTATAAACACACTTATATGTACACAGGTATATATATATATATATATATGTATATATATATGTATATATATATGTATATGTATATATATATATATATATATATATATATATATATATACGTTTTATTTTTTATTACCGTATCTTTCTGTTAAGTTATATTATTGTTTCGGCTACACGGCCGTTTTTTTGGCCGTCTGTAGCGTCCGCGGACTTTTACAGAATTGTTCGCTATTTTGGGATGAAAGAGTGGAAGAATGAATGAGGTCAGGGGGGTATATATAATAGCATAGGCGCCCAACGTTGCCCCGGTGTTTGAATGTGTATGTTGAGCAAAAAAAAAAAAAGTGATAGTAGGACGGCAGGCTGGAACCCGTACCGCAAAGGAGGAAAAGAACAGGGTAAAACCTAACGTTTACGCTGTTACGACCACCGCCAAGCCGGAAGCGACATTTTTCAAAATTAAGGCTACACACTCTAAAGGAGAGTATAACTTTAAAAAATATCGGCGAAAAAAGTGACCCCTCCCCCCGTAGAAAAGTGCCTTGTTGAAGGGGAAGATATTAATGTTTTTAGCCAACAGACACACAGATACACAGATAAACACACACTTACACTTATATATATATATATATATATATATATATATATATATATATATATATATATTAACTTAAATATTACAGGTAAATAAACGTATACCGTACTGTAGAGTAATTGCACCAAATCTGGGAGTAATTGCGCCAACTAAAACAAAGTACTCTTTATATGCCTGGTTGTCAAAGAGCACTTTTAGCTAGTTGGTACAACTACCCCGAACTTGGCGCAATTACCCCCAAAACACGTTATCTATATAAATAAAACAGTAGATGTATGCGTGTGTGTACAAATTTAACAGACAAACTCTTATACTACTGGTCTCATAACACTGAACTTATCAGGAAAAATTATTATGCACCAATGATAGTTTATAACGAGTAAAATATTTGTTTGTATAGATGAATAATGCGGACGGACATATATCGACAATTTGATATGCGAAATCGTCATTTCAACTGGTTGACATTTTTTTTCTTTTTGCACATGCTCAAATTCAATTCATATATTTAAGTCGTTTAATATTAAGACTTTTCTATCGGTTTTTCTGTAACAACATTGGTAGCGAGCACGGTTGGTCCTGTAAACGTGTTGGTTTCGATTCTATCTGATGGCACAAAGTCATTTTTTTAAAAAGCTTTTCATATCATATCTTTGTATTAATAAATAGGAAATCAGCATGAATTTACATATATTTAAACGTATTTTACGGCAAGCGGAAATGCAAAATATTTATTTATAGGCTGGGATAATAAAACTTTAAAAAAAAATTATTGTAGATTGTTTACAACTTTTTAAGACAATAAATATATTTTGACACAATTATTTTTACTGTCGGAAATACTTCACGACCGAAGATAAAATTCTATTAAAAAAATCGTACTTTTCTTAATGAAATCTTACAGGACAGGTGACAAATTCTAAGTACAGGTTTTGATAGAAAATCTTACTTGGACTAATGTCAGATTCCTTTTCCTTTCTTTTTTTCAAGTACTACGTAAGTACTTTTCGAGATTCTGAAAGTAAATATATTTCTCTATCCATACTTTTATAATCTGTTATTTATTTTTAAATTATCTTTTTTTCCTCTTTATATAATTTCCTTTTCTCTAAATAACTTTTTCCTTTACTTTAAAGAAATTCTCCCCTTTTCTTTAAGTTATTTATTCTTATTTTTAAATAATTTATTTCTGTACAGAAATAAGTATTTATGGACTGCATACGTTAGATTTAATATACGTAGACATATCCATATTGTTTTAAAATTCATTTATCGATTAGATAAATAAATATTAATTCTAATAACATTTTTTAAATCATTGACCAGAATACAGATTTTACGAATAATTATCCGATATGTCAACAAATTTTGTTTCCATGTTTCCTAATATAAATTTAACATCAAATTTTCATTCATCCTAAACAGATCAATTGCCTTATGTACTTTATATTTAAAAAAATATGATGAAATTAACGCGGTCATTTATCTTCGACATTTCATAACCAGATATCATACAAGGAAAATATTTAATTTCCGGGAATACAATTTTCATAACAATATCAACAAAAACAAAAACAAAGACAAAATCAAAACCTTATCTGCCATGTGCTCCTCAACGTCTTACCTGTCTTTATCGCAATCAAAACCTTATATGCCGAAAATCCATTGACGTCCTCAAGTGTCGTCTGGCAATATTTACATTTAAAAAACCAACACGTGACCCAAATTACCCAATGAAAAGTTGACACAAAAGCAGTCATTCAAACATAAACAGAAGTTCTCTCAACTATTATTTTTAAACGAAATTCAATTAAATATTAAGTTGCTCAAAAACAATAAATTTTATAATGCTAATGTTCATCCACCCAGCGCCGGTAGGTGCTAAGTCATTGCAATATTGTAAGTATCATTCTGTTTTTTTCAGCGGTTACATCGGCCAAAACGAAGTTCAAATAACACAAGAGATTAGAACAGTAGAATCCAAAAATATTAAAAGACTGAATAATGTATTAACTTAATAAGTCAAGAGATGAACTCAAACTAAATGTAAAGCAATTGATAATTTTTGTTATTATTTAATATTCGACGTTATTCTCTTAGGATTCTGGTCGATGGAATTCCTGACCTTGTTCATATGTATATTTCCGTACTCAGAAATCGTATAATGTTGACTTCAATAATCTATACGAAATTTATTTAATCAAATGGGCTACATAATCCTCGGTCCCTTAGCAATAGAAGATATTTATAATTCATTCTAAATTAATAGTAGATTGTGCTTGCAAAACGTGTGCTCCTCAACGTCTTTATCAATTGCAAATATTCTTGCATAAATGTTTGGGGCCTTACTTTGAACTTTAATTTCGCTGTGCAGTTTTATTATACATACATACATACATACATACATACATACATAAACACATCTCTCTCTATATATATATGTATATATTACCGTAATATCTGCTTAGCTACACATGTTGCGATTATCGAATCGTATCGACGATCCGATAATTTCATCAGACTTTACAGAAATAATTATTATGGTTAGGAAAAGAAGATATTTCAAAAAAAGAGGAAAAGGAATTTCAACCAAACATCAGCAGCAGTTAAGTTTTAAAAAAAAAACATTGGAAGGTAATAAGGTGCGAGGGGGGGGGTTAAAATATCAAACGCAACGCGCATAGAAATAGAATGTGGTGGAAAGAGAGAGAGAAGGAGAGAAAGAGAAAGGGTGGGAAAGAAAGGCGTGTGATAGGTAAAAGTTGGAAGGCAGAGGTAGGTTGGTTAGTTGTTTTTGTTTAACGGCATATCAACCCTTTTCAGGTTATTTAATGCCGAATCCAAAGATTTTGAAAAAAATAATTTAATAGAATATATTTGTTGTTTTTAAGTGGGTTTCTATTTAACCCAGAGTTGGGACCCCAGCAGCTACTACCACTCCGGGTCAGCGTGGACCTGGGGGCAATGCCAATTAAAGGGTGGCTCCAAACTCCCCAAAGCCCGCAAGCTGGGGCCTCACCATCGGATATAGTTTAAAGTCATATCCAGGACCAGTAGAGGTAGTGGGGAGAGAGAGAGAGAGAGGGAGAGAGAGAAAAGCAGTTATTATTGTAGCGTTAACTTGTGGCATTGAGATAGACATAACGGTTAGTCGTTAAATACATGTCATATGGAGTTCGACATGTGAAATATCCATGGGGGCCGTTGTTTGCAATAACTAAGATGCGTCCTCCCAAAGCAAGCTTAGTTACAGCCAACTGAAGTGCATTTATTTATTTAAAAAAGGATTAAATGTATCGATGATAAAAAAGTCTATGAGTAATTAGATAAATTAATAAAATTGCAAAATATGAATGGAGTATATATATATATATATATATATATATATATATATATATATATATATATATATGTGTGTGTGTGTATATATATAAATATACAAAACTATCTATCTATCTTTCTCTCTCTCTACCTATATATATATATATATAAATATATATATATATATATATGTGTGTGTGTGTGTGTGTGTGTGTGTATGATTGTGTGTGTTGGGTGTGTTTGTTGAACTTATTTCAAACTTTTGGCAATGACTTAAAAGAAAAGAATTGTAGCCTGACAGTCCATTATGGGGATTAAATATGAAAACTTCTGTGTTGGCGTATACATACATAATATATATATATATATATATATATATATATACTGGTAATATATGTGGGTGTGGGTGTGGGTGTGTATGTGTTGTGTGTATGGGGGGTAGTTGTGCATATTCCATCCACGCCTGAAGCTATCCGAATTAAGTATTAAATAAAAAATAACACAACTACCGGATTATGGCTGAGAGAACATTAACAATATAAATCCGTCAATTACATAGAAAACTCAGTTCTACATTCTACACAGATTACTAAGTTCGACATAAATATTTTTCAATTTGATGAATATGTACTTGACCCAATACTAGAATAACATGAAATATGTAATTAATAGCTTTAATAATCAAAATAAGTTTGAATTATTCCATCCTAATCTGTAAAAAAACTAAATATAATTGATATTTTTGTTGACACATTCGAATTGTTTATCACGCAAACCTGAAAAACCTCTGAGTAACTTTCAAACGAAAAGCTTTTAATTAAGTCCCCATCTAATTCTACCTGTATTCAATTTGCGAGCAACAATTTAATTTGCCTCCGCATAGAATTGATCCGCGGTTTTCCATACTCATTATTTCCTACTTGGCCTTAAATCATTCCATTCCTCTTTCATTGTTAAACGGAAGTAATTAGTTACACGTTTGTAAAATTGTTATTGTTTAAATCGTGATAAAAAGGTCATATACTATACTGAGTGTAATTATTCTGGGTTTGTAAATTACGTTGCCAGGGAAATGAACAGAAGTTGACAACCGTAATATAGAAATTGTTACTGCTATGTCCTAGGAAATTACAACCGTATCTTTTTTAGAAACAATCTCAGGACATTATCATTTTTTCATAAAAATATATACAGTTTTTTAAGGATCCCGATTTTCAATTAAAATAAAGCAGAGAAAAATATTTTTATTGTAAAAATATGTTTTTTTAAAGATTAATTTTGAAATTTCTAACTTCAATATAGTTACTGGCATATGGTCTCCCAATTCGTGCATATATTACGTGATATAGAGATCCAATTTTAACAAACCATATAATTAAATTATGTTTTATTTCGACAATAATGCGCCAGATGTAGTCTTCCAAGTATAATTTGTTTGTAGTTCATCAGCGTATACAAGGAACTTTACATATCCCCAAAGGAAATAGTCTAATGTAGTTGAATCGCACAAACAAGGTGGCCAGCTAATGGATCATTTTCCAGAAATTATTTGTTCATCAAATGGTTTTCTCAGATTGTATCATTTGTCATTTGCAAACGCTGCTCAGGAGTAAGACTCTTCATGATAAAGTTCTACTCCAAACTGGACTTAAAACAAAAACAATAGTTGCCAAATCTCCAATAAATAAAAATGGAGTTACCGATTTAAAGTTCGCCGCCTTTAAAAACATCTCATACAAACTTTATTTTGTTTATATAATTTCACTAATTTATGTATGAACACTATTTTAAGCATCATCAGTGTAACACTGTGGATTTTCTCATACCATTAATGGAATCCAAGTTGTTTTTAATACTTTCTTGTTTGTCTGTGTTTTTTTTTAGATAAGTATTGACTGTTACACTTTGGCGACCTTTCGGAATTTCCTCCATGAAATCGTTAATACAAACTTATATCATGCAAGTAGTGCAATCGAAATTTAATCTCTCTTTCATAGACGTGATTTTGCTAGTCCCAGTTTTTTTTTATATAAATATTATTGGCACGTGTTTGTAAGAATTGCCTTTGTTTGTTTCAGCTCCTTTGACTTGTTGTAATGATTTTCATCAAATCATTGTTTTAATATCTAATTGTAAAGCAACTTCATATTCCAGTAGCTTCTTTCTAAAAACTGCCATGTTGTGGAACTCTCTTCCTTCCCCCTGTTTTCCTACCAACAGCATTAGTCTTTTTAAGACGAAGCTCAATAGGCATCTTCTATCTTTGCGATAATCATCTTTCATTTTTGCAAGCTCCTTATCCCAAGTGTCCTCACACTCTGTCCTGAGCGATTTTCATAAAATAAATTCATAATCTTCTATGCAAGTCAATCATACTCGGTATAAACAAACTGTTATCTAGGTCTGAATTCTCCGCCAAGTTTCACTCATGCATATTCAACAGGCTTTATTATTATTAGGGCTATGACAATAGATTATTCCTCTCATTGTTTTGACTCTCGAATGTATATCCGATACAGTTAGACACAGTTAGACACAGTTAATCAATCGAGAACAACACAACTCTATCTAAAAACATAAAAGATATTAACTGATATATAATCGAGAGTAAAACGAATGAAAAGAATATTCTCTTGTAATCGCCCTACTTATTATTTGGATTCTGCTGATTACTGTTCTCATCTTGCGTGTTATTTTATAACGTTTCGGCCGATGTAACCTTCGAGCTTCTTCAGGTATATATTGTAAAACTTGGGATTTTTTTCCCGCCAAATTCGAGAATCTGCACGGAATTTTAAGCGGATTTTTTTTTTTACTTCACGACTAGATAGAAGTCCGAAGTAATTCCCAATTATATTTTTTCGGTCGCCCATAATATACCTTCATCTCTTTATCCAGTGTCGTGAAGTAAATAAAGGGTTTCTTTCAAAATTCCATGTAGATTCCCGAGTTCGACAGAAACATTCCCGAGTTTGACAACATACACCTGAAGAAAGTCGGAGGTTTCATCGATCGAAACGTTGTGACAATAACACTCGAGATGAGAACAATAGTTCACATAATTCAAATAATACGAATTACAATTCCACGTCTAAAAAATTCAGAAACGTAATACCAATAAGTCTTGTTTGGTGCTAATTAGTTTTTTAATGATTAGATATAAATGTTCAAATCTATTAATAAAGAAGAAAAATTATCTTTGTCTTTGTTTAAAAAAATATTCGGAACAATATTTACTTTTAAATAACAAAAGAAGCAAATTTTTTACGTAGCTTGTAGTAAAAAAAAACTATTAATCACAAAGTACGAGGGGAACTCGTGTTTTCTTTATATACAAGATTCTCTTTCATCGAGAATAGAAAAAAGAGATATGCTAAGCACACACTAATTATACTTACGTATTTCTCTTTCATGTCTTTGTGATGAGGAAAATCAGTATGATGTTAATGACGTGAAGAATTCTCAGGCAGTGGCGTCGGCGATAGTAAATCATCTATTCTCTTCGACATAAAAGAAGCTGCGCCGATATGCGGAGGACGGTAAACGCACTGTGCTTCGTTTTTGTCTATTTTGCTATTTTCATAGATACTATGACACAATAGTTACGCTACAACAATCACTCCAGTCCGATAAGCCGCTAAGGAAACTATCAACGCAAGGCCATTACAAGTTTTCTTTGCGCTTGGTTGAAAATCGTGTTAAGCTGCTTGTCGAAAGATCATTTTCCTTTACAAACGACTGGGTACGCTTTGTCGAAGGGTAATCGTCTTTTCGGGCGTCTTTGACAATAGACGAGCACGACAAAGATAGAACAGAAAAGGATTCGTCTAATATACGATATTTTAGATCGGACAGTGGATTTGATGTAAATAATTTGTTAACAGTTGGACGGTTGCCAGACACAGCTAGGCAGCCTAAAGACTGTCACGTCAATGGTACTCGATTAAATCGGTCGCACCGAAATGTTGTCGCTAGGTTAACCAAAGCCACGAAGAAATTTTAGCGATATCTTTTCGATGTTAGTATTTTTGGTAAGAAATCTTCTTAGATGTAATGGCGGATGTGTGTCTGTGCGTGGAAATATTGCATCGACCTGCTTTTGATCGAAGTCAAATGCGAATAAAACCAATAGTTAGTTAGAACGGTAAGTTGTCATTTTGCATTAAGACAAACATGGTTAAGTTGATGCACATGAATAATCTGTGATATCTAGTTACTGTAAGATCGTCACAGACCAAAAAAGACCGGTTCAATAATCGCTATCCAATTCTGTCACTTACGGAAAGGTAAATACGAAAACGCCAATCACAATTTTAAACCTCCATGTCGTTATTTATTTTTTTTATTTATACAGACGTGTTCGAGTTGAACCATAAGTGTTTATCCTTGATTCGATATGTCATCTCTCGCCAATATCTAGTCGACTCAGATCACAGAGAACAATCTAAGCATATCTCTATTGATCGGGTCACATCAAAGTCCGCCACAGATCTATTCAAGTCTAATCGCATCATCTTGCTGCTGGTCAACCGGCTGAGTGCTTGATATCGATCTGTAGGTAATCAGTCAATCTTTACGTCTATTAGTCGTCGACCCAATCTCTTGCTTGAACTGTCGGTTAAATTGACGGTGTCAGAAAGCAAAATCGCTGCTTGCAAGTGCTTACTGCTGACCCGGTCGTCCTATTAAACATTTGCAAGTCGATGTTTAATTTGACGCTTGAAAGCGCATTCTGATATATAAATACTAGTGTTGGAACGATTAATCGGAATCGGGAATCAGGAAAATCGAAACTTTTTGAGGTTTTGGAATCTGTATCGGAATCGGAGAAATTTATGTTTATTTTTAACGTCCAAAACGATTCTTTTATATATTATTTCTATCATTTGATTTTGTTTAAAACAACGTATGCAACTTCTTGCATTAATAATGAAATAATAAACATTTATTAGTTTAAAACTAAAATCTATAGATCGGCCCCACAAGTTTTTTTTTTTTTTGAGAAAATATCTGCACATTTAATATTGTACAATAATCGGGGGAAAAATAACGACTTTATAGTTAAACACTAAGAAGTTTATTAAGAATCGGACTCGGAATCAGTGATAGTATGGGAATCGAAAATTTATTATGGAATCGGTAATTGTATCGGAGTCGAGAATTTATTATGAAAACGGTAATTGTATCGGAACCGTTAAATAAATATGAATCGTCTCATCGCTATTAGATAATAGGTTGGTGCAAAAATAATGTCTTTTTTTGACTTCAAGTCAAAAACGACATTGTTTTTGCACCAACCTAATTAAATAACGCATATTAATATTCTATTAATATTTGCTAAAAGAAATGGACACACATGCATTATATGTGGTTGTTTACGAAATTATAAAACATACGACCTAGCAGTTGTGGAAATGGCGAATATATATATATATATATATATATATATATATATATATATATATATATATACGACACTTAATATATACTGAAAGTGTCATGTGGCATTTCCACGGGAAACCATAAGGTCAATGTATATATATATATATATTATATATATATATATATATATATATATATATTATATATATTATTATATATATTCATGAAATTATGAACATTTCTTTTAATTCTACACTATTTTGCATACAGTGGATTATAATGAGATTACCATCTTAAAAAGCAGAGTTCTTTTATAAGTATTAAGTGCTTTCAAAGCGTATGGGAATTAACCTAAACAGTGTCTTCTGTGTTTCATCCCCATAGAGAAATCTTCAAGATAATATGAATGAATTACATATGTGTATATATACAAGCAATTTCAATCGAGCTCTACCCGCGTATTGACCAATAATAAAGTACTACTTAAAATTCGTACATAAAATATTATGTCCCATAATCACATTTTTATCTTGATACTTGAAATAATAATAATCATAATAATAAAAATAATGATAAAAATAATAATAATAATAATAATAATAATAATAATAATAATAATAATAATGATAATAATAATAATAATAATAATAATAATAATAATAATAATAATAATAATAATAATAATCTCATTTAAATTATATAAAACTATTTCATGTTTTTCCTGTAGGAAATCGTAAGATTTTTATACTACTTTGCTATACTAAACATGAGCTAATAGATATACATATTGTATAATGGTTATTAAATACATACACGCACGAACACACACACACACACAGACACATATATATATATGTGTGTGTGTAATTTTCAGGCTGTGAAAGACTATATAATCCCACATTCAAACAACGCCACAGTTCACAAGATCCATGGCAGCCAACAGACCAGAAATCCAAGACTCGAGTTTCGCCCTCATTTGGTCTCATTAGTTACCATCTAATCAGAAGAGATGATGGTACATATCGAAATCCAATAGGATAAGGAGTTAAAATATTTCTAATGTATTATTTGTCTTCCGTAGGACAATAAAAATCTTTTATATGAAACAAACATTTCACGTCATAAATTTTTAAATTCATTGAATGAATAAAACTTGATTTTATATATATATATATATATATATATATATATATATATATATATATATATATAAAGGTGAACGTGTCTGTATGTCTCTGTGTCTGGTGTCTGTCTACGCAATAACTGTCAAATTTTAGTTTACGGACTCGAAATTTGATATATGGGGTACTGAGATTTGGGCAAATCTACGTGATCGGTTTTCGGGCAGAAATTAGGTTGTTAAGGGGTGAAAGTTCAACGATTTGACCTTTGAGAACTCTACCAAACTCCTCCGACAATTTGTAGTCTAACCACTTGAAATTTTAGATATAGGTTACTTGGACATGGATCTAACTTAATAATTGATTCAAGCCCCAAACAATAAATGTTAAGGGGTCACAATAGGGGTCAAAGTTTAAAAAAATTGACCGTTTTTTTTTTACCAGCATACACCTCCAAAATCACGGGCAACGCCGTGCACCCATGTTAGTATATATATATATATATATATATATATATATATATATATATATATATATATATATATATATATGTTCGGTGATCGATGCCTCCGTTCAGAGAGAGAGAGAGAGAGAGAGAAAGAAGAGAGAGAGATAGAGTGGTGGAGAACACTAATGATTAGTGATAAACCAACAAACGGTTTTTTTTTCAGCAGCCTCGAAAGACAAAGCATAGCCCCTGTAGGGAAGTTGCGCGTGTAATTGTTTGGCAAGAGTTACGCAAACCCTAACCCCACCTCTCCCGAATCGGCACTGCTTGAGTCCAGTAGCAAGTAGAATCCCAGGACGACTCAAATCAATGCCGAGATAAGCGGAGAGCACATTCAGCACCTGGCAACGCTGTGTCAAATATAATTATGATTTATAAATGTATATATATATATATATATATATGTGTGTGTGTGTATATAAATATATATATTTATATATATATATATTTATATATACATATATTTATCTATATATATTTATATATATTTATACATATATGTATATATTTATATATATATTTATATATACATATTTATATATATTTATATATGTATATATTTATATATGTATATATATATGTATATATGAAATAGAAATTATATACATTTTTCATTTACAGTGAACACATTATATGTATGTATCTTTTGCATAGAACTCATACATATGATAGCAAATGTTGATGTTTTTTTTATGTTCGTAAACGATGATCCTTGGCTTGTGAATATAATTCTTTGTGATATCTCCGATAAGCCGTTAGTTTTTGATGTTCTGCTTACTTTTTTTTCCTGGGCAGACAGACTCCATCTAGCTAATACGCAACAGCATAAGTACTTACATAAATTACAAAAGAAGAGAAAATTAAACAAAAGACAAAAAAAAGAGGATAATGATTTTTGACGACACGGATATCCTCCAGGTCATCTCAGCTCTCATTAGCTCATTAGATAAATGCGAAATTTGCGAAGAGGAAAAAAAACGCAGTCAGCTTACATTAGCTAAATGTATTTACCAATAATAATAGAGGCATGTGATTTTTTAATATATATTTTTATGTGTATATATATATATATATACATACATACATACATACATATATATATATGTATAGATATCCTATGTTATGAGTTATTTTGTATTTTATATATATGTTATACTTAATATATACTTCATCTATATATTTATATTTATAATATATGTGTTATAGTTAATATATATTCCATATATAATAGTTATTTTATATATATATGTTATAGTTAATATATATTTATATATAATATTTATTTCATGCGTTAATGCATATATATTAATGCATAGTTAATATATAATAGTGTTTTATATATATGTTATAGTTAATAGATATTTCATATATAATAGGGTTTTATATATATGTGTTATAGTTAATATATATTCTATATATAATAGGTATATATATATATATGTTATAGTTAATATATATGTTATATATAATAGTATTTTATATATATATATAAAATAACTATTATATATTACATATATATTAACTATATATATATAAATATATATATATATATATAAATATATATATATATATTATAGTTAATATATTTTTTTAAAGTTTGTTTTTGAAATATGGTTACTTTCAATGTTTTAACGTTTTTGTTTAACGGATCTAGATTGTTATTTTAAAACCGGTCCCCGTTAAAAAATCATAGAAAACGGTTCAGAAACAAAATCTAATCATTTGACGCCCCTAGTGCTGCTATGCGACTTTTAGTCTCGGGTAAGATAGAGTTCGAAAACATGGTGACAGTTAGACAGACATATAAACCTTTATATATTAGATTAGATTATTTGAAAATTGTCAGAACCCTTCAGCATGTGTTTAATAAGCTTCGGGATGACATCTATTTTTAGTCCACTCTTTATTGTTTGTTCTTCCATTAAAATACAATCTTAGTGACCCATCGTTTTTTTTTTCTTAAGGATTGTCCGTCTACCGATTTCTAAATTGAGCGAAATCGATACCGGTAGCATCCAAGGATCCATTACCAGATTATCAAGTCAATTGATAAGCTTTCTGAATGTCGATGTATTTTCTCCGGATATCCCCCATAATCCCATAAGCCTACTCGAAGATTCCAATCCCATATCAATTTTCATGCGCAAAAATGAAATATGACTTACGTACTCTGCATTGATCCAGGCAATCAATAAAACACAACTTAAACAAAAATAAGCAACCTTGATCGAGGCAAGTGCTTTCATTATTTCGTCATCGTTTAGTTTGTATACAGTTTTCTTCTCAATATTTATATCGTACCAAGCGAATTCTCCCTGAAGAGGGTGGCTATTCCATACCAACATCAGATCGTTAATGTTTTGGGCATGGTGGTATGGCTTCGTTCTTTGTCGGTCTAAGGTCTGGTCCTGTGCAGTTTTAGGAGGTAAATTTTCCCAGACTTTACTTTCCTGCTCTTTAGAAAAAATGATTACTTGATTGCTAATTGCCCGAGGGGCCGCTATTTGAGAATACTGGCATGGGTGTCCACACAATTACACCCTCCTGAATATATTTCTTTCTCTCTCTCTCTCTCTCTCTATATATATATATATATATACATATATATATATATATATATAATAAGAGAGAGAGAGAGAGAGAGAGAGAGGAGCGGGGAGGGAATGATTAGTGATAAACCAAGAAATTGTTTTCTCCAACATTATTTATTGCTATCGTTCATAAAATTTAGGTGAACAATGATCTGGGGTAGATCTTTTAATTTGTTATCTGGAATTGATTTCATTTTCATATTTTTTATATACGTACTCACGGGGTGGCACCCGACTTTGCCTTGGCTTAAAATACGCTTAAATATGATATTTTAATTTGTCCAGATTTCGTATATCTATACACCTAACAATTTCTTTTTTGTGTGTATTGATATTCTAATTGAAACCCCTTTTTTCTATTCATTTAAGAAGAAAATACAACTGTATATATGAGCCGTGGAATTGCACTTATCTGCAAAAGATCTAGCTAATTTGCATACTCATTTTAGTTAATTCTCTATTAGTTTTTTTCGGTTTTCTTATGGGATGGCCATCTTTAGTTAATTATTACGTGCTATTATGTTCATGCAAATGTCATGATTTATATATGCGAGTAAAACGTCTATAATAAACACAAAACTCTTTCCATATATATTCCTGTATGCGTATATATGTTAGTTTAAAATTTGTTGTCTATCAAACCTCTTTCTAGCGTTGTTGGTCTTATAGATGTGAAGCTTCATATACAAGGTATTTGCAAACCTAATATATCAGATAATTAAGCACATGCGATAATTAAATTTGGGTTTTAACCCGAGAAAATTGGTACATAAGTGTGAAAATTAAAAGAAAATTAAATTTGCCACGTGAAGGTCGAATGCCGCTATTACGAATATGCATGCTTAACGTAGTAGCTATTGGTTCATGTTTTAATATTTAGCCCTTAGTACCTAAGTCATTAACGTAAGAGGAAAAATACATCGTAAGCTAAAAGTTTTGGTTTCGATTCTCGGTGGTGGTGCATGATTCATTTTTTTTTAAATTATTTAAATGATTAATATATATTAAGTCCATTATAATTCATATATCTATAAAAGTGAAAGTGTCTGTGTGTATGTCTGTGTGTCTGTGTGTCTGTCTGTGTACATTTCCCTACGCAATAACTCTGTCAATTTTCAGTCTGCAAACGCGAAATTTGATATACAGGGTACTGAGATTTGGGAAAATTTTAGTAATCCGTTTTCGGCCAGAAATTTGGCTGTTAAGGGGTAAAAATTCAACGATTTGACCTTTCAGAACTGTACCAAACTTCTCCGCCAATTTTGGGGCTAAACACTTGACATTTAGATATAGGTTCCTTGGACATGGATCTTACGTAATAACTTGATTTGAGCAAAAAATAATAGATATTAAGGAGTCATATAGGGGTCAAAGTTAGAAAAACAAATGATCTCTGCGGTCTCTACCCAATTACTAAGACAATTTCTGGTCTAAACATTTAAAATTTGACGTAAAGGGTATTCAGAGATAGGGCAGGCTTTTTAATCGGTTTGGGTGGAAAATTTGAGCTACCAATATATAAATGTATGTATGTATGTTTGCATGTCTACCTAAAACTTTCGACAGAGGCGACGGATTTTCAGAAGATCAGTATATATATATATATATATATATATATATATATATATATATATATATATATATATATTAATACGATAGCGTGTGCGTTATTTATTTTCTGTATCCCGCTTAGATCCGTTCTGTTTTCGGTTTCGATTATAGCTGATGACGCTCATAATTTTATCAAGGAGTCTTCATAAGTTTTGGTTTCGGTCCTGATAACAGCTGAAAAACTCAAGTAATATATATATATATATATATATATATATATATATATATATATATATATATAGTCACGTTTACTGTACATATCCACTGAAATGGCCTAATATAGAATTTAAATTCTCTTATCCTCCATGTTAAATATGGGTTGCCTAAGGATTATAGACCAGAACTTAGTTAAAAGTTGGTTAGAATGCTTACACTGTCTGTAATTATTCACTTCTACACTGAATATTACGAGACTAAAAACATTAAGTAAAAACAGTGTATAAAATATACACACACATATATACATATATAAATATCATTAACATATCCTCACGTAAGCATTTATTTAAATGTTTCATTGAATATTATTTGGTATTAATGCATGTGTAGTATGCACATCCAAGTACGTCCAAGGATGGACTACTGCTTCCACATTTGGACAGGAACTGCTAAAAACAGCCTATCCTGCCTTGACAGACTACAAAATAGACTTCGCGGCTTAGTGGGGGATGCCCTTTTCTCTTCACTACAGCCTCTCTCCCACAGAAGAGACGTTGCGAGCCTGTCTGTGTTTTATCGTTATTTTCATGGTAAGTGCTCGTCTGAGCCCCAATCTCTGATCCCCCCCTCGCCAATCTTTCACGAAAAACACCCGTCTGGCTGAAACTACTGTCAGTAATTTTCGCCACTCTTTATCTGTGCATAAATCCAAGCGTAGATTCCATGAGCAGAGCTTCTTTCTTAGAAGTGCACGACTGTGGAACTCTCTTACGTTTGCCTGTTTCCCACCTGACTACAACTTGGTTTTTTTCAGGTCCAACATAAACAAGTTCCTGACAAACCGCCCCCTTAAGAAGACACTTTATCGAATCTCCATTACTAACGACACTATCCCATTGATTACTGTACACGCAATAAGCGTTATCCCCAAGTGACTTCCGGGCCTTAATAAATGGAGACCTCCATGTAAAAAAAAAAAAAAAAATACCAGACTAAACTAATTATTGGGCATGGATGACATGATATGTAATTGAGATCAAATCAGCGTAAGTATAAGCTGATTGATTTACGTGATTATTTTATGTTAATGAAAACTTTAAGCAAGCGGGAATTATGGTCTTAATGTAAATGCAGTGTATATATTTCTTATTGCAATAAAACACATAGGCTGAAATATCCTTTATTTCTGAAACCGAGTTATATTTGAAAATTATTCAATTTGATTCTAGTTTGTCGTAATTCGCAATTATTTACGGGAATAACACCTTACTAAGTTCTACCTATTACGCTTGTATACTCTCGCGAAATGTGATTCGACCCACGTCCCTTATGATATATATTACCTTTGCTTCCAACAACCCCTCTCTCTTAGTTTTTTTTTAAATCAAGGTTATAAAACTGTATATAAACCTCGATATATAGATAGTTTGTTCTTTACATAAAAATATCACCAGAAATAATATTTCTAACTTGTGACAGAGAGAGAGAGAGAGAGAGAGAGAGAGAGAGAGAGAGAGAGAGCACTAGGAGTAGATGGTTAGTATAAAGAGTTTAATTTGAGATGCTGTCTTTCTAGTTATTTTTTTATTACATATTATCTCCGTTTATAAAAATTTTTTTACTAGATATGGTCCCAATATATGATCTCAAAAGTAACGGTTTTCGCTAAGATTCTAAAGTTAAACATTTTTCTGCTATTCTTCTCTACACGGTGACGTTCTTCCTTTAATTGACGCTGATAAAATTTAAGTCGATCGAGATTCATAACGAAACTTGAACCAACAGCATTTCCAAAGCTATCTATTTCGTTCTTGCGACAAGAATAAATGACAGTGCAATAATTGAGGCCGTGTGAATCGTTTAGGAATAGATTTGTTACATAACAAAAATCGGTTAGACATGTTAAAGGCTTTGATTGATGTAGTCAGATCACGTGGTTGCGACAGATTTGCTTAAATAGTTAACTTTGATCACCAGTTTACCTGTAGCAATTATATAGCTATATGAGAGTAATATTCGTACAAAGATGGAGTGATGTAGCTTCATCCGACGCGGTGATGTGCAAAGCAGTTTTTCAATTTCCAAATCTTCTGTTTCTTACAATTCTATGCGAAAGGTCTTGTTTTTTTTTTTACTCCATCACTATTTTAGCAGTACGTGTTCGATTTAAGTGCTAATTTACTATTTCGACTTATGTGTCTAGCGTCAAGCGAAACTTCCATGAACAGAGCTTGTTTCTAAAGACTTTCCGTTGTAAACTCATGATCCTCGAACTGCCTATGTTCAGATTACAACATAGTCGTCAAAACCGATGTCAATAAATGCTTATAATAAACTATGAAAATAATTTTCAATCCTATCATACCTTCATTTTTTGTCTGATACTTTACTTCATCTTCGCGTGTCTTTTGATAAGTGGTGCCATTGTATAAAAATAAATGTGCGTGTCCAGTTTATTGTGTCATTATTATATAGTGTTTCTAGACTATCAGTTCATACCTGAACACTATACATCAAAGAGTTTTTCTATTATTTAAAGAAACACACACTATTCGAACTTATTTTTTATTTTGTTTTTCCTGTTATATTTCACTCTAAACAAGGCACAAAGCTACTTAGTTGTACGGGCGTATATTTGCCACCAGATTTGCATGGATACTATTTAGGGAGTTGGCCAGCGAGACGTCTGTCTACATTACAATTGAATTTCTGTATCTCAGCACAGTTAAGAAAAGAGGGGCCGGGGGGAAATCCCAAAGTGCAGCAGTCCGAGGGAATATGCTGTTAATGTAGAAGGCTTTAAAGATATCTACAATGAAGCGGTGGGATTTTACAGCTTGTGCAATTTGTAAAGGGTATTGTCGTTTAGGGCTACAAGTGCTTTCTGTTATTCAGTGTACTTGTCATTGAAATACTTGTAAAACAGGCAAAAGTACGCTACGTCTCGACGATAGAACAGAGGTTTGAGTTTCATTGATAGTGCGGGAGCCTACTAAGGTGGCGATTTATTTTTGCACCTTGTTTAGGAACGAGAGACCAGTGACGTTGCTCCAGGTCAGATCTGGCAAAAATACTCCAGGAATAGGCGAACAGTGGCCTTGTAGAGATACAGGATACTCTAAGGTGCGAGTAGTCTTTTAACACGGTAGAGAGATCCCACCTTCCTGGCAGCAACCCTTGCAATTACCTCGATGTATTTGTCCCAGTTCATGTTGTCTATGAATGTTAATCCTACGAGCTTGAGGAAAGTACTTTCAGACAGTGTATCATTAGCCATGCCAATAAGTGATTGAGAAAGTTTCTTGTAATTCTTAAAGTAAATAAGCTGAGTCTTCAAGTCCAACGTAAACAAGTTCTTGATGAACCGTCCCTCTAAGTCATCCAATTTACAAAATTGCCACTACTTATGTTTACTACGCTATAATCAAATTGTCTAATGTATACCCATTAACCCTTATCTTCCAGTGGCCTACGGGCACGGTGGATACTAGAAAGCTTATTGGCTAACTAAAATCTCAATAGAAGGTGCGTATATAAAAACGACAGACAGCCACAACATTCGCGCATAAGCCTGAAGAGTCCTAAAGTGGATGAAACGCGGAATATTCAGTGTAGCTTAACGCCATATATATGTTATAACTTACTAACTAGCTCTACCTACGTATTGAGCACTTTTGAAGTAAATACTTAAAGTTTACGCATAAATTTATACTTTGGTATATCAATTTTATGTGAGTAAATGAAGTAGTTATATAATACACACACACACACACACACACACACACACACACACACACATATATATATATATATGTATATATATATATATATATATATAAGTTTAGTGGATAAAGTCGAAACAACTTTGTTTAAGATTTTAAGATTTAATTCTACACAATCCTCGTAAGAAGCGGAAAGATATCGTTCCATTAAAATATACTTCTGTTTTAAAAGAAAAGTTATGGCTCGTCGCAAAATATCTCTTATCTAAGAACGATAAAAAATGAAAAAAAATAAGCATCTTCCTTTTCTCTGCTTTTCTTTAAAAAATATGAGAATACCAAATAAGTTCCCGAGTCTTATGCAATATGGCCGCTGGGTTGAGCAACTACAAACGATTCTATCTTCATCTTAGCAAACCTATTTTCTTTGATCCGACTTTCGCTAAAAATGCGTTCATGCTAAACCTGATCCGAAAACTGAAGTTGGGCAAAAATGTATATATATATATATATATATATATATATATATATATATATATATATATATATATATATATATATATATACATTTTACATATATATATATATATATATATATATATATATATATATACAAACATATATCTGAAGATAGTAAGTAGAAAAAGAACACCTTTTAAAAATAATGTTAAATAGTCTGTAAAATAGAGACGCAAAAATATTTAAATAATTATTACTACTACTAAAACAACTTCTATGAATGATATTAACAATGATAATAGGTACTATTATTACAAATAATAATTACTGCTATTAATAATTCTAATAATAATAATAATAATAATAATAATTACGAATAGTAATAATCACAGTAATAATAATGCAACTACTATCAATAATACAAATGCTAATAATAATTTTTAAATAATAAGTGTGAAACTGTGGACGTAGCAAGTTCTGCACATTAAGTATTTATATTTGCATTTGAAAACATGTTTGGAACCCCATGTTTTCGGGACATCCACCTTCCAAGCAAAGCCCCATAAACCCACCTTAATATCTTTACTCAGATGAATTGTTTTTTTTTTCCTATATTGATATTCATACTAAAAACCCTTCTTTTCTATTTATTAAGGCATTTATTTGCTTCCCTACGGAAGCAAAAGTTACACAATGTCGATTTTAATGTGGGGGTAACTCAGCTCCTCTAAAACAAGGGCAAATAGAAGCCACTCTGGCAGTATAAAAAAATAGTAATTTTTTCAGTATGAAGGGTTTTCCCTACAATGACTAAAGACAATTAACTTAAGTGAAGCATCCGAACAGATACTACACTTTGCTCCTTTTCTATTTAGTTATTTATTGGCTTCCCCAACTGAACAAATTAGGCACAAGGCTGTTTTTTTAATGGGGAGAGTGAGGTGAGGGGGAACAGTTCCCCCGAGGGGGAACTGGATAGTGACAATTGGTATGAAGGGTTTCCCTTGTGGTATGACATGTGGGGTTGCCACCACATATTGTCTTTGGTTGCAGTATCTGCTGAAAAATATCCTACGCTTTGATAGCAGAAAAAACGATCTTGACCCGAAGCCAAAGAAGAAAAAAGGCGAACCTTTTTTCTATTTAGTTATTTATTTGCTCCCCCACTCAGCAAATTAGGCACAAGGTCGGTTTTTAATGTGGTGACTTAAAGGAGGGGGGCAGCTACCCCAAGAGGGAACTGGATAGTGACATTTGGTATTAAGGGTTATCTCTACATTGACTAAAACTGATTGCTCAAGAGCAGTAGTCTGATATGTGGGGGATCTCCCACATATAACTTTTATTCTGTCGGAACAGATACTACACTTTGCTAACAGAAAAAAGATCTTGGCCCGATGGCCAAGAAGAAAAAAGGCGAACCTTTTATTGATTTATTTAAAATAAAATACAACTTTGTTATATACAGGTCGTGGAATTGCACCTATCTGCTAAA
>NC_136485.1:55499387-55519387 GCF_053919585.1 Euprymna scolopes | reverse complement strand
TTTGTATGCTCAATTTTTATGTGTTTTCCTCTGGATTCCTATACAGACATTCTGGCATTTGAGTTGGTTAAAATCGGACATTACCGTGTTATGTACTTCGAAACTATTTCTGCTCATATAAGTAATATTATTATTTATACAGGCCGCAATATAAGTGATAACCGTTAGATAATGTCAAGCATGATATTGAAAATGAACAAATATATACGACTATATGTGAGTCTAAAACAAAAACGCACGGCCAAACTAACACCATAGAACTAGTATACAAAAACATTGTCATGCATAAAGTATAAACCTGGCAAATTTATTGATTATGTATTAGTCCATTAATTCCCGTTGCCCTCACACCTGAAATAGCCATCATTCTTTGTCAATAAGTATCTAATCATTGGATATCAGTGCGACTGATACTAATGAAGAGAATTGGCTCACGTGGATGCAAATTTCTTCATCATTTGGTTTATATGAAAGTAATATTTGAATGCTAGTAATCTAAGCACACATTATTCAATAATTCAATTTAAAAGTCTCTTCTGCTAATAGTTGTCGCCTACAGTATGACCGAAGGCTGCAGACAAATTTAGGAAAATTCTATAAGTTGATGTTTTCAAATTAAAATACATTATATACATCGACATATCGGTACAGACACACGTAAGTGTATGTATAGACACAGTGTTTGTTTAAATAAATGATAACAAAAATATACTTAGCTTAATAAATATATAGCTCTATCTATCTATCTATCTATAATATATATATATATATATATATATATATATATATATATATATATATGGGTGCGTGTGTGTGTGTGTGTGTGTAAAAATCTATTGAAGGAAATCATGTTTTTACTTATGCTTTATCGCCCAAATAATAAATGCGTTTCAATTTTTAGTAGCGTAATTAAGAAAATAGAAAAAAAAAAACATCATTTACGATGCGATAGAATTTCACTCATTGCAGATACTCGTTTCTTGGCTCAGTTTTAAGACCGCATGACGAGAGTCACTCCGTCATGTTTTCGAATCTCACTAGGTTTAGCCACACAGATGAGTTCAAGAGATCTAGAAACGCGAGTGTGTGGAGAGATAAATTATATATATATATATATATATATATATATATATATACATATTTATATATATATACATATGCATATATATATACATATGTATATATATATACATATGCATATATATATATATATATATATATATACATATGCATATATATATATATATATATATATAGAGAGAGAGAGAGAGAGAGAGAGAGAAATAAAAAGGAGCAAACCGTATTATGTGTTCATCAACGTTTAGTCTTTATTTCGAGACTTCCTCGAAATAAAGACTAAACGTTGATGAAATATAATACGGGTTGTTCCTTTTTATTTCTCTATTTTGTCGGAATAAAATTTATTGTTCGACTGAATACTCCCATACTCCAAAAAGACAATTTACAAAGTCCTTAGTCCGGGGAATATATATATATATATACACACACATACGTATTTAAGCTATCAAGTGAATCCCACTATTAATTTGTTTGTAAACAAGGTGATGGTTAGAGCGCTGTAGCGACGGGATTTAATACACACTCGAGGAGAAATATTTACGGCACTGATTCGTGGTCCGATGGTTAGAGGTGCAAACTGTCAATGCGACGGTTGTAGTTTCGATCCATTGCTGGCGAAAGGTGCTTGTATAGCCGCACTGATGAGTTGTGATACAACGAAACAGTACTGTATGTAGATGACAATATATATATAGTGCTTTGTGAGTAGAGGTTAGTCGTTGTATTACTGTATATTTAACGCAAGAAAGCTACGCAGAAACGTTCATGTTTTATCTCCGGGATAAATGGTCAATCAATATTCGAATGCTTTCATATAGATCTAAAAGCAACGAAAAGGCATAAATCCACACCTTTAGTCAGATGCGATCTCTCAAGAATGACACGTGAACATTTCTATGCATCTAATTTGCTATTAATATGTTTCAAATCTGCTGTATGTAACGCTTTCGCGGCTCATCATATGTGTCACTGTCTGGTATATATACTAGTCGGATACCCGTTTTCTGATCAGTGATAACCTAAAACAGCAGAAAATAGATAAGGTAAAACACACATTATATTTTATTATTGATATAGCTCTATCTAATAGGATACTGAGCTTTCACTTGTACAACAGATATTTCCTTAATTTGGTTCTGTTCCGATTGTGAGAGGTTTATTATTTGGTTTATATATAGGCTATCAGGGTTACAAGGTGTTGCCTGTATTAGATTATCTCCTATCAAGGAGAGGTTACTTTAACAACAACATTGATCTAGTCAGATATATTATTACCCAGTGATTTACTCAGAGATATTGCATCTGCTACTAGTCTCTCACTCCTAGACAGCGTTAAAAAAAAAAACAAAAAAACTTGCCAACCTAATAAGTCCAACCTATATCCTATCAAAGAAATATTTCAACCTTGTTCCTATTTTACAAGTACTTTAATTGAAAAGTACTCCGGCGAATTTCAAATCTTTGTACACCCTCAACGATCGTACCACGGACTAACCCGACAAGCAGCGAAATTCCACCTCTACACTGAAGAAATGCCTAGATGTCGGAACGAATTTTTCAAAAATAGTTTCTTCCTTCGAACTGCTAGACATTGGAATTTTTTCCGGAGTCTCTGTTTCTATGATTGTACTGACATGCAGAAGTTCACGTGTTATGTGGACAGCTGTCTTGCTGCACAACTCTCTACAGATATCTCTGCCAATTTCTTGCAAATAAAAGCCCCTTACATCCAAATTGCACTGTGCCGACTTTGTACTGAAAATACCGTAAATATATATTTGAATACTCTTAAACTAACACACATGAAGATGTTTATATCACTCTTTAACATATCTAAACGTTTCATTAAGGGCAGCTTCAGATGAAGAACCCATTTACCTGGGCTGATATCCGTAGGGTACATGTAAATATAGTTATATTTAAGACAAATTTCCTAGTATCGTTTTTTTTTTCTATGCCGTTTTTTTAAGGAACACTCAGTCGAAGTTGTTCTATATCAGATATACATAGGGAATTAATCTAAGTATATGTAGAGACTGTTGTAGAGTGAGTGAGATAGATAGATAGATAGATAGATAGAGAGAAACAGAAAGACTTGGAGTCCATATGTACTATAATATATGTCTTCAAGTATATTATATTAGATTAAGAAAATGGAAAATCGTTCGTACTTTTTTTTTTAAATCGAAGAGTAGAATCGAAACCGCCCATTCGATGTTTTCAATCTGATATGTACTCAACTAAACAAGACATTTGATAAATCGACTATAAAAATATCACACATAAAAACAGCAGATATGCATATATGTTTCGGCATTCGGCACTACTCCCACAGATTTACAATATAGATTTAGTCGGGGTATGTTACAATACAATATGAATTTCATCAAAATCAGATATCAGTAAGAGAGGCTCGACCCATATAACTATTATGAACCCCACTTCGTGGTGCACGTAGAAACACTTCCATTATATTCCCCGATAAATTGTACATGAGAATATACTTTTGGATTGGGTGACCCAAAAAAAACAAAAAGGTAAATGGAGGCCATCTTGAACATATGCTGCAGAACGGCGAAAAAAGCCAAATACCCTAGTGTTTTGATGTGGTGTTTTGAATATAATAAACTAGTTATGACCAAAGTTTTATTTCATTCGGACAAAACACTAAGAAACGGGGCCTAATTATAGTTGGGGCCCGGTTCTTTTTGGTCACCCTGTATATGTAAATTCTCATACATTTCTGCATTGAGTTTTAACACCCATATGTATATTCGTAAATCTATCTATCTATCTATCTATATATATATATATATATATATATATATATATATATATATATATATATCGGAACATTTTAGGGTGTCGGAAACGGTATCGGAATCGGAAAAGTATGAGTCTATTTTCCCATGCCAAAAGCAATTCCTTTAATTATCTTTCTTTTATTTTGTATAAAACACAATCCTCTAATACTTGCAGTAATTATAAAACCATAAATATTCATTTATTTTAAAATGCCAGTGAAACTGAAATCTATAAATCACCACCCACAAGATTGCTTTTCCGTTTGAGAAAATGTATAAACATTTAACATGCGTTTTTACAATAATCGAGAAATATAATTTCATAGTTAAATATTAGAATACTTATAAAAGATCGAAATACGAATAGGTAATTGTATCGGAATCGGGAATTTAGTACTAAATGTGAAACTAGAACTATTGTCCCATCACTAATATATATATATATATATATATACATATATATACATATATATACATATATACATTTATATACACATATATATATATATATATATATATATATATATATATATAAAAGCTATTAGAAATTGATACAGATCATTTTAAAAATATTCTATTTTGTACAAAAATAGGTACGAAATAATACACTACTTACTTTAATTGAGGTTACTTTAAATCTGAGTGTTATACACGCATGAGTTTGACAGTAAATCAGATGTGTATAAAAGTGTATGATGTGAATTAATCGATACTCACATTTTATACCTGTATATACATATGACGCTAAACCCAGGTTATGCAGATTTGACTTTACATTTAATATAAAAAAATAGCTTAAATATTGATATTAATAAATAACCGATATACATACATACGCACACATACACACACTCACACACACACACACATATATATTTGCAATGTATCTCCTATCATAAGCAAATTGATGATCCAAGCGCATAGCATTGATTTTAAACCTGATTAGTTTCGTAACTTTTTCAATTGGTTTCTCTTCTTGTACCATATACATACATACTTATATATTTATATACTAGCAAATGTACCCGTCGTTGACTGGATTAAAAAAAAACAGCCTGAAGAAAATGGACTCTGATTTATGAAAGTATGATAGGTTATGGAAAGGAAGGGTTGTAAAGAGATAGCTTCGAATTTGGGGGTATCAAAACCAAAGCAAAATATGATGAAAGTAAAAATAAAATAGATAAACACCATAATTTATTATACCATAACTGTTCACACTGAAACACTTATCACAATATTCTGTGGATCTATATTAACAAAGCTTGTTAAATTTTGTGACATATTTTCATTCTCTGGAGGTCAGGCGCGAACGAACACTTCATAATTTTATTATACCATATTTCTTCCAACTGAAACATAATTATAAAAGTATACTTACGGAGAGAGATATGAAAAGTCTTTATTAAAGTGTGTGCCTATTTCCATTCTATGGGAGCCAGGCGTGAACACAGACCCCTCAATTTTATTATACCATCCCTATTTAAGTTAAACCATACTTATCAAAGTATTCTTATGTACATGTATATCAAAAACACTTGTAAATGTTTTTGTTTTTAATTTTTAAATGTTTTATTTCGTTACTTTGTAGACCAGGCGCGTACGCAGACCCCACAATTTTAATGAATCATCATTATGCCAGATCAAACATACCCCTTCCTGTGTCTCGATACATCTTCTATCATTATATATGATCAATTTTCTATAATAGTCAACCATATAGGAGCCTATTCGTGACCAGACATGCACACACAGACGTTCAGCTTTATATTATAAAAGATATATATATATATATATATATATATATATATATATATATATATATATATATATATATATGGATATATGTATATATATATATATATATATATATATATATATATATATATATTACTTTCTACCATGAAAAACACGATGGTCTTTCTACTCAGAAGAACTTGCCTTAAAATCAACACCAATAAATTATTTGGGGTTTCCCCTTTTTATTCTTCCCCTTTTCTTTTTTCCATTCTTCCTTTCTTTCATATTTCTTGTTCTTCTTTTCTCCCTTGTATCTTTTCCCTTTTATCCTTTTTTTAACCTCTTAACTAATATATGCAGGGATGATAGTGGTGGGAGGAGGCTATACAAGGGGGCAACGTAAGCTGTACAATTTCTTACCACTTAGTAATTCTAGTCAAATTACAAGCATTTTTATAACCGAATAACCCGATTGTATTTTACACCCCTTTTAGCATAGATATATCAAATTCACATTTCCCTGCTGAGTGAACCTATACACACTAGTATAGAGAAATAAAAAGGAACAAACCGTATTATATGTTTTTTGTTTCTCAATCTCATTCATTCAGAGGAAGTCTCGAAATAAAGACGAAACGTTGATGAACACATAATGGGGTTTGTTCCTTTTTATTTCTCCATTTTGTCGGAATACTATTTCCATTATTTTCACACACTAGTATGTTTAAGATTAAAGTGGCCATCACACACGCATGCGAATACTATTCTTTCTTGTATTCTGTTACCTCTATCTTGGTCTTTAACTCACCCATCTTCTCCCATCCATTCCTATAACTCAACGTAGACTCAAATCCGCACATCTCTTGGGTCTTATTTACGTACAGCCAGATTTTTGTTTTTACATTATTTGACGGAACCTTCTGATATTAACTCTCTGTGACAAGGAAGGCCTGATATTTTTATTTCAATCTTTGCTTTCTTATAATCTGTATCGCATGAATAGATCTCTAGTTACTAGTAATTAGCTGACCTAAACAAGCTCAGGACTGTGTAACAACATATTACTGCTTATGTAAAAAGAAATATATATATATATATATATATATATATATATCGCAAAATCACGTTAACATCAATACTCGCCAGATCACCTAGGTTAAGCAACGTTGAGCCTGGCAAGTACCAGACGGGTGAGCATTTGGGAAAACTGGGCGCTGTATATACCACGTAGCGTCGTAGAAATATCCAGGTTGGTATCTTGGGACACATTAATTCACAGGGAGAGATGCACCCCCAGTCTTTGTTTAGACATGCATCTAGAAGAAGTAAACTCTGATGTAAAAACCTGCACCGACAAAGGTTAGCAGTAATACAAAAGTGTAGTTGGTTCTACATAAATCCTTCACGACTCTAAACAAATCATCTGAGTGGATTTCCGAGCAAGTTAGTTATTGTGGTGGAACCCCATACGTCGAAATCGATATGGAGAGTTCATCATATATATATATATATATATATATATATATATATATATATATATATATATATATATATATATATATAAAACCTTTTAATATAAGATGTAAATACATGTAAAAGTAATTATATATATGAAAAATATGTTCAATTAACTATTTCCGGCTAGATATAGTTGTATTTAAAAATTTTACATATGTATAAAATTTATTTAACAATATCTTTTTGAATATATATATATATATATATACATATATATGTGTGTGTGTGTGTGTGTATGTGTGTGTGTGTGTGTGTTCAGACAGATATTATTAAATAGCACGAAGTGGTTTTGCTTAATGCTTTTTTTTTGTAATTTGTCCATTTTTCGAATGGTCGTTCTTATGTATCGGTCGATTTGGTGTAAGAAAGTTCTTTAGTCGTTTTCGTCCATCTGTTGTTTTTTTGTAAGTACTTGCAAAAAAAAAAAAATACGGCCGAGACATAGGAACGACCATACGAAAATGGGAAAATTACAAAATAGGATCATTAAGCAAAAATACTCCGTGCTATTTAATAATATCTGTCTGAATGAAAATATGCTGCCTAAATACACGATATATATGTATGTATGTATGCATGTATGTATGTATATATGTATGTGTGTGTGTGTGTGTGTGTGTGTGTAACAAACAAAATGTCAGAAGGCTTCTGGTAAATTATACCTTTTATTATTTTTTTTTTCCTTTTTCGTATCTTTTTTTTTTTATCTCGGAATCAAAAATGTTGATAGAAATCCCATATTTATTTCTTTGAAAGTTTTCGCCTGGTAAGGAAGAGTAACTAATGCATTGGAAAAAGAGACTAGACGATGTAGGTTTTAGTAGTAGTAGCGCGGTACTAGCATACTGCTTGGTTCCGGTGGTGTAGCTACCAGCGAGCTAGACACTGGGGTTCAGTAATTGGTTCGCATGAAGAGAGAAGAGTAGTTTGGGATTACAATAAGCATTTTAAAACGTTAGAGCTTGTGTAGAAGTTACTTAATGTTATTTGTAGGCTTGAAGGTTTTTATTTGGATAGCCGCGAATATTGTCAGCCTTGTTACATTTGTTACATTTGTTTTGTGTTGAATTACCTTTGTGCTTTGGACTAAGATTTGTCTGCCTTCGAGGGGGGTTGGTACGTGTTTTTTGTAGATGTTGAAGGATTGCACTAGACTAGACATTATGCATGGTTAAGCAGCAGGATCAAGTTTGGGTTGTGTAACCGACGTAATTATTGATTTCAGAATTGTTATAGGTGTTATAGTCTCAAATAGGACATTTAAACGTATATGTGGCGTTAGGTTTTTCAAAAAGTTTTAGGGTTAGGAAGTAAAATTTTATTATTGTTGGTGTTAGTTGAGGGCACGTTTCTGTGTATGATATTTTGTATGGCTTTTTCTCTTATATAAAGTTGGGTTGCATGCGAGTTCGGTAGAATATGTCAATGGAATTCAGGTTGTGTTTCTGTGCTGTATTACTACTGGCTGTATTTGTGGTGGTAATTTTGGATTCTACAGGATAAGTTTTATATGTTGGTATTATTAGGAAAGCCGTTGTTAATGAGTACATATTTGTTTAGATAACGGATTAGTTAATATATATATATATATATATATGTATATATATGTATTTAAAAAGATTGTTTTGTAAAAATTTTATTAGTATTTAAAAAATACAAATGAAATCATATCAAGTAGGGGGCAATAAATATATAAAAAATAGGAAAAAGAAAAAATAGATTTACTATTACATAGCTTTTTATAAGCTCTCTTTCCTTTTATCTGATCTCCTCTTTTCCATCTATTAATTGCCCCCGATTGATATGACTACATTTCTTGTTTTTTAAACCAATATATATATATATATATATATATATATATATATATATATATATATATATATATATATATATATATATACTAGCAGTTCCGCCCGGCTTTGCTCGGGCCCTATGTACTGTTCATAAGATTATGTGCATAAGTATATATTACGAAGTGGGAACATGTACAGTAATGCCTTTCTGTATAATAGTCTTCCTTAACTACCATAGAGAAAAGACAGACAAACATTTTCACTTTCATAGATATACTAGCATTTACGACTGGCGTTGCCCGGGTGTTTGGAGGTGTATGTTGAGCAAAAAAAAAAGTGGTCAATTTATTAACTTTGACCCCTATTATGACTCCTTAACATATACTTTTGGGGGTCTCAAATCAAGTTATTAAGTTAGATCCCTGTCCAAGGAACCTATATCTAAAATTTCAAGTGTTTAGAGCTGAAATTCTCGGAGGAGTTTGGTAGAGTTCTCAAAGGTCAAATCGCTGAACTTTGACCATTTAACAGCCAACTTTCTGTCTGACTACGAATTACAAAGATTTCCCCAAATCTCAGTAGCCTGTATATCAAATTTCGAGTCTGTAGACTAAAAATTGACAAAGTTATTGCGGAGAGAAATGTACACACGCACACACACAGACACACAGACACGTTCACTTATATATATATATATATATATATATATATATATATATATATATATGAAGTAGCCCATTGTCAAATTCATAGAAAACAAAAGAACATATACTCTATAATTGTACCGAACACCTACAGTTTTGAATACTACACAAATCCTCAGTTAAAATTATATCACGAAGATTTGACTAAATAACTTAAAAAAGGACATTTATAAAATTTAGAAACCTATTTCTCATGAATTTATATTTATACGTTTTATATCGTGATGAACGTAGTTTAGTGCCTTACATACCGTGATATGCATCGCATCGTTAAGAATAAACAAAAAAAGCATAGTCTGATTCTAATCATAATATTTACAGATAAAATTAATCAAAGTTTAACAATTTGTTTTTTATAACGTTGCTTTTTATTCCCATGTTTACTTGCTCCTTGCAAATCCAAACCTTACATTAAAACTGGAAATGATTTAATGAATCTCTGGCATTGGATCCCTCAGGACGATAAAATCAAGTTTTAATCAAAACACATTTATTTGTTTGACAATAAACGGTTACACTCCATCAACACCCAGAAGAGGAATAAAAAATCATTACATATTTGAATTTGTTTAATTAATGTCGACAGACAAGTGGGGCTTGGGTGAAACGTGGACTGTTCTGTAGGAAATGCGTTTAATATGAATATACCGCATGCACATATGTAAGTATGTATGAAAAACATTATATAAACTCCTAGAGATTATATGCATTTTTAGAATGCACTATATATATACACATATATATATATATATACATATACATTTACATATATAAATATATGCGGAATATATATGTATAAATACATAGATACATACGTATATATATATATATATATATATACAGACACACAACACACACACACACACACACATATATATATGTCTGTCTATTGGGATATGTGTGGGTCATAGTTACTTTCCTTTCTGTTCTTAAAAAAATATCTAAGTTAAAAGAATATTTAAAACATATTTAAACATGTATACGCACGATATATAAATGCACACTATATGCAGCAACACACGTAAATTATGGACGCGACGAAATATTCGTATGTATGTATATATGTATGTATAGCATGAAGTATATTTATATATATATATATTTATATATATATATGTATATTCACAAACGAACTGTTTCACTGCATTAAAACTTCTCGTTGTCGCTAGGATAGCAGTCAACCCAAAAGTATTGAACTTACAACCATATAGCTTTAGTCGGCAATTCTACTGCTCGTAAATCATATTTCATAATATATACAGTCTACCCCCGGGATACAGCATTAAAAATTAGTAACAAAATACAGTACTGTATATAATACACATATAGCTAATCAAATTACATTCTAGATAACAATGTAAGATGGGGTAAATACTGTAACAAGGTGGAGGAAATAATATCGTAATAAACATACTAACCTGAAAAAACCGTATCTCCGGGGTTCTAATATATATATATATATATATATATATATATATATATATATATATATATATATATATATATATATGTTTTATTTTTTTATTACCGTTTTATCTGTTTGCTTACATATGTTTCGGATTTCCGTAAAGTCCGTCGAGGCTGTTGGATCGTAAACAGTGTCCAACATCCGAAACATATGTAACCAAACAGATAAAACGGTAATAAAAAATAAAACACATATTTGCTCTGCCATAGTATTTAGCATACTCTTATATATAGTAAGTTATAAAATATCGCCATATATATTTTATAACTTACTAGCTCTCCCTACGTATTGAGCACTGTTTAAGTAAATACTTAAAGTTTACCCATAAATTTATATTTTCGTATATTAATTTTATGTGAGTAAATGAAGTAGTTATATATATATATATATTTATATATATATATGTATATATATATAACTATGTGTGTGTATGCATATGTGTGTGTGCGTGTGTGTGCGTGTGCGTGTGTGTGTGTGTGTGTGTGTCTGTGAAAAACCTTATTGAAGGAAATCACGTATTTTATTCAGTATTTCAGTAAGGTTCCACCGATAAAATAATAAATGCTTTCCAATGCTAAGTATCGTTAATACGAAAACACAAATAATCACATCATTTACGATACTATAAAAGTTTATCCATTGCCGATACTGGTTTCTAGGCTCACCTGTAGGAAAGCCTGACGAGAGTCACTCGGCCACGTTTTCAAATTCAATATATATATATATATATATATATATATATATATATATATATATATATATATATATATATATATATATGGGCAAGCCACCCGGCGTTACGTGGTCTTAATATACGCATGAATATTCTATTTTAATTAATTCAGAATTCTTATTTATTATAAGGAGAAATACCGCAGGCATTAAACCTAACGTTAAATTCTTAAAAAAAAAATAATAAACGAAGTGAAAAAACCTGAATATAAATTAGAACCTGTACATACGCGTATTTTGTTTTCTAAATATTGGGGGATGCCCTTTTCTCTACCCTGCAACCTCTCTCCCACAGAAGAGACGTTGCGAGCCTATCCTTGTTTTATCGTTATTTCCATGGCAGGTGCTCGTCTGAACTCCAATCTCTGGTCCCCCCTCGCCAATCTTTCACGAAAAACACCCGTCTAGCTGAAGCCACTGTGAAAAATTTCCCCCACTGTATATCTGTGCCTAAATCAAAACGCGTATTCCATGAACAAAGCTTCTTTCTTAGAACTGCACGCCTGTGGAACTCTGTTCCGTCTGCTTGCTTCCCTCCGGACTACAACTTGGATGTCTTCAAGTCCAATGTTAACAAATTCCTAATGAACCGCCCCCTTAATTAAACACTTCAGCAAATCTCCACACTAACGTAATGTACTTGCAATAACCCTTATCCCTGAGTGGCTTCCGGGCCTTGATAAGTGGTGATCACTGTGTAAAAAAAAATGTTCACTTTTTGTTAGGGAAAAATAAAATTGAGCTAGAATCGAAACCAAAACCGAAAGACGGTGATTCATTTATGTAAGTAAATTTTACGGGAATTGCGTAGCTTATGTAGCCAAACTTTGTGGGCTGCACAGGGACTTTCATGTGTTATTTCAGAAAGTAATAATAAATCAAAACTAGATTGCTTTCATGTATTATATAAATCCAACTTGTCTGTTTAAATGTATGTATGTATGTATGTATCTATGTATATTTGTATGTCTGCCTAAGACCTTTGACAGAATGGATTTTTACGAGATTGGTATCGTTTTGAGGCTCTACCCATCGGACAGCAAATATCGAAAAATTGGCTTAAATCATTGAGTCCTTCACCTTTAACTGGGCATTTTCTTAAAGGCGGGGGTATACTTTTTTTCGCGGATCATCCTCTCTTTTCAATGGACTAACTTTTATTTAAACCTACATTCGGTTTGGTGCTGGGCGTAACAGCAAAGACGTTACGTGTTTTTTTCACATTATGTTCCTCTTTCGCGGTACGGGTTCGAGCCTGCCTGCCTACTACCGCTTTTTTTTTCTCCACACACACGTCCAAATTCCCGGGTCACGCCGAACACCCAGGCTAGTAGGGATATAAAAGCAATTGAAATGTATACCTCCACACATTTAGCCTGGTGCCTTCTCTCTGGAAATACGCATGACATTTTCTACTTAGTTTACTTGCTATTAATGTATTTCCAATCTACTGTCTATATGTCTGTCTCTCCTCTCTCTCCCTCTCTCTCTCTCTCTCTCTCTCTCTCTCTATATATATATATATATATATATATATATATATATATATATATATAAATGTGTATATATATATAAATGTGTGCGAGGATGTGAGAGTGCTTTTTTGTTATCATCTAAATTTTCTTTACTTAAAGTGTGAACTTAATTGATTTGATTCATTAGGTCTACACGAGAGGCAACCAAGGCGTGATAATTAAGGAAGTAAAATTATTGTTGACTTTCGTGATTGGAATAATTAATAGATTTCGTTCAATCAACTAGGCATCACAGGGAGTCGAATAGTTGCAGCTATGCGTGCGCAGAATGCAACTTGTACCGCACGCAGCCGACTTTCATCTGCCAAAAAATTAAAATCGAAAATGATGCTTTAATGTGAGGCTCAAATTACCTGCTTTAATGTAGCTGACGTATCCTTATCAATCAAGACAGTGGCAAGCAGCAATGTTTTACTAATTATGCCCGACAAATTTAGGCACGAGAAATGTACTACAAATCATCACAACTACTCTTGATTCTCTATTCATATGATATTAGGCACGTCATTCGAGCAACCTGGGATTCTAATGTCAAGCAATCGATTTCAATTTGGACCGACTAACTTTTTTTTTTCGCTAAAAAAGACAATCATATCTGTATTTTCTTTCATTTTTCAGACTGACGACAGAAATGCAGAGAAAATTTTATAAATTGCTGATATATTTATTAGTTTTTATATATATTTATCATTTATTGAAAAAACCAAACAAAACGCTGTAAATACAAAAACGCATTTACGAATTAATAAAAGGTAAATACATATTTTATAAAGTAAAAAAAAACAATTAGAAATATTTTTGACTCAAACATTTTTAAAATAAAATCGTTTTTAACTAAAAAAAAAACATCAATTAAAAACATATTTTGACGGACAACCATTTTTAAATTAAAAAAATTCTTAACTAAAAAAAACATTATTATTTTTATGTTTGACGCGTATATTTTTTTAACATTCTTCCTAATATTAGAATAAAAAAAATGATTTTTACAAAGCTTTTAGCATAACAATAAAAAAAATAACAGCTAGAGCAATAGTTGCATGGACTTTTTATGTCTAAATTTTCCGTGCCTAAATTTGCCGTACACGAATTTGTCGTGCCTATATTTTTCGTACCTAAATATAGAAAAAATAGAGAATAAGAAAAAAAAAACAATTCTGGCTTGTCGTGCATTTGTGGTCTATTAATTTGTCATAGAAAAAAAGGGTAAGATCGTGGGTCACGATATAAAATCTATAGCCACTTAGTCGAAGGACACAGATAGGATGGCCACGTAGGGAATTAACAAAGAAAAATAGGGACGCAACATCAGCTATTTTAGCGGATAGTATGCTTGTCCGTAACAATGATTGCTAGATCCGCTCATGGCCATCTCATTAATCTAAATTTTAATAAAAACGTACCAGCGTATCAGATTAAATCATTCAAAATATACAGTTCAAATAGATATAGCGTTAACAGTATATACACGCTATCCCAAGGCAAAACTGAGTTTCACCGCCGGTTTCACAGCTGCCTTTTGAAATTATCTAGCTTTCACAAGCTTTTATGTTCGTTTGCCTATTAATCTGATGATGATTCGACGAATAATCGAAAACGTTCGTTGCACATATGGAACATATAAATTTTGTCGATTTTAACACAAAAATAGTTTATAATAAGAATCGAAAAGTAAATTAAAACAATTAAGCGGAAGCTTTTTTTAACTATGCTTGTTTAAATGTGTATATATATATATATATATATATATATATATATATATATATATATATATTCTACCACGTCTGATGTAACACGACTAAGTTCTTCTTTCTTCCGATTTTATTACTTTTCAATTCGCCGAGCGGTATTTTTTTTATATAAAAATGTGAACTAACTATAAATACACCAAGCCTACATAAAGAAAATAAAAAAATCAAAAACAATTACCCCTGCATACGATCGGATGTACCGATTGAAACGGTTGAGAATAATATGGCCGGTAAACTACTGGGCGCCACAATATAAAACATGTCAACCGAAATAAAAAAAAAATTGAATTGAAAAGTTATCCAACAAAATCAGAATAAAGAACTTAGTCGTGTTCAATCAGATGTGCTGGAATAATGAAATGCTGCTACGAGTACACCCCCCATATATATATATATATATATATATATATATATATATATATATATATATATATATATATATGTAATATACATGGTTCCTGTAATTCAGTGAATTTTCATATATCAATAGGTTTTAAGCCAAAAATGGTTGACTTAAGGATTAAGCTATAAAATTATCACATGTTGCCAAAAGTGTGCTTATTCATAAAGTCTGAAGAAATGGTGGTTTTTTGAAAATTTCAAACGATATAATGCTTGAAATTGTCGAACTATACATTGAAACAATTGTAACGTAAAATGAAATACACTTTTTGTTGCCATGAACACTTTGTCTTGAAGTCTTGATTTTGCACACACAGTATGTATATATATATATATATATATATATATATATATATATGTGTGTGTGTGTGTGTGTGTGTGTGTGTGTGTGTATATATATTACAATCGTTTCACTTTATCTTTTCCCTTCAGTAAGTTAGATGAGAAAACCCCACCCCAAGCCAAATATCGAAAATTCATCAATCTCATTTAGAGTGGAAAATACCATCCAAAAGTCACAGGATTGACGCTCGAAAAGGTATTTGTATAAACATTAACCACCACATTTAAACTGCTCTATTTTCTTATGTACAAATTATACTCATCAATGGCTATATAATTTAACCAAAAATATATATACGTTATCTTTTAATATTATTTTACATCACACACACACTTATATATATATATACATATATATATATATATATATATACATTATACATAATATATATTCATATACTCTTTATATACACTAAATATCTTAATTATAAATACATTATATTTGCATGTATTATGTAATATATATATATGTATATATATATATATAGAGAGAGAGAGAGAGAGAGAGAGAGAGAAGGAATCTATGTATATACATGATACATGCTAGTCATATGTACGGATAAATATATACATCTATATATATATTCAATGAAAGACTAGAAATAAATGTTATGCATAACTTTATTATATTGATTATCGATATTATTACCACAAAAGTACGTTAAAAAACATAATAATATTGAATGAAAACAACACTAGCAAATTAATACTGGAGACTCAAAGGAAACGGATGTTCGTCGATAGTCGAATGGAAAATAGTAAGACAAGCAAGCACATATAGGGACCTAGACGATCCATGTATATTATGCCTGAATAAAAAATTGCTATACTCTACTTTAAAGAACCCTAAAATCTATTAAACAATAGGAGAGAAATAGCGAACAACTGTGCGCAGAGGATAAACTTTACTCTAGGACACCGATATTAAATAATTTTGAAATTGAAAATAATAATACAAAATAAATGAATAAAACAAAAATAAAATAAAACTTCAATAAAGAAAACATACACATGCATAAATAATACTCTCTCTCTCTCTCTCTCTCTCTCTCTCTCTCTCTCTATATATATATATATATATACATATATATGCATATATATATGAACTAAAATAATATCCGAATTATAGAAAAGAATCACATCTAACCTCACCTCGGTTGAAAATAGGTCAGCTTTCTTAGATATCTACTCTTTCCATGAAAAACCCACACAGAGGAAGGAGTGTACCTAAGGTCAACTATACTGTTGTCCTGTAAGTGCTTGCTCATTGGCTGATTCGGATGGGCGCGGTTGAAACAGGAATCTGATTGGTTTATTAAAAATTCAATAGCATGTGCGTATATAAAAACAAGCACAAGCCTGACGTACTCTCACGAGAATGAAAGGCGGAGTATTCTATGTAGATTAATTTCCATACATATTTTTATAACTTACTATATATATATATATGTATATATATATATATATATATATATATATTATATAATGTTTCCGTACTCGAATAAAATTCTCTAATTTATTTCGTATGTATGTATGTATGTATGTATGTATGTATGTATCTATCTATCTATCTATCTATCTATCGAGACACCACCAGAGGAAAAGTGTCTCTTAAGAAATTAACAAAATTGCCGTCGCTTGTTCACTGCAAATGAATAAATGTATGAGAAATCGAAATTATCTACAGTCGATAAAATTCCCGGAGGATTCAGATTTCATACTTCGGAATTAGTTATTGTCATTAAAATAAAACGAATCGTATAGGGAGGGGGTGAGTGGATGATCAGATACGTATATACAACTCATAAGTGACACGTTAAAAAATAGAATTGCGATTAACAAATTGAAATGAAATTCTAGCATATTTATATTTTTCTGTAAATGACCGGTGTGATCTTTAGTATTTAAAAAGCATTTCTTTTACAACAGATAAGACTTGGTATAATGCCATCCAGTGGACATGTGGATATGTGCCAAACAAGACAATAGTAAAACACGCTTGTTTTCCTGCGTGAATTGCTTTTTCATCGATCGATATAATGTACTGGTAGTACAGCGACTTCTACTCACCGATTCATCGTCCTCCTCCCACTACAACAGCAACAACAACAATAACTACTATTGCTACTACTACTACTACTACTACTACTACTACTACTACTACTACTACTATTTCTTTCAGTTAATAGATGTCTGTCAGAGTCAACACTATTGACAAGCCTCATTACAACACGGTTGACACAAGCTTCTTTCCTAGAACTGCCTGCAGGTGTAACTCTGTTCCGCTATCCTGCCTTCCAGTTGACTACAACATGATCGTCTTCAAGTTCAATGCATACAAATTATTGTTGCGCCGTTGCCTTAAATAGTCAGACTCTATCCAACTGTCATCACCGTGCGCTCATTAACCCTTGTCCTCGAGTGGCCATCGGTTCTTTATAGGTGGTGATCACTTGTAAAAGAAAATCGTTTGCGACGACACACAGACAAGCGCACTTATATCTATACAACAATAGGGTAAAGTCTTTTGTGTTCGTACGTATGTCAACACTTTTGACAGAATGAGATCGTAGCTTACTTAGAGTTTGGTGATTATAATATCGCTCGGGTGAACATTCCAATGCTATTAAGAAAAAGAATGAAACCTGTTTTCCCGTTGACAACAAAAAGTCTTTAAACGAATATGCATCGCTTATTTTACTTAATTGATTTTAAATTTAAACATGTTTTTTTTTTCTTTTTGAAACAGTGTTTCTGTCTTTCCGCAAAAATAATTGAAGACAAAATATTAACCGTATTAGTTGTACTCGTCCAACTTCTACTCTTATCTTGAATGTCATTTTCACAACGTTTCAATCAAGGTAACCTTCAGATGTATCTTATCGAACTGGGAAATGCTACTGTTAACTCCGTATTACACAAGGTCTCGGGGCGCAGTGGTTAGTGTACCTAGAAAAAAATCAATTGTAAAAGTGATATTCCCCTGATATTCAAGGTTCTATTCTTAGTTTGGACGACTGAAAAATACAATTGCGAATTACTTAGGACCTCTATACAGTCATGGCTGACGGGGCGAAATCATACTACACCCTTGAAGAAAATAAAGGGTTCCGTCTGAAATTCCGATCATATATCAGGTTTGAAACCGACGCTAGTCATGGATTATCTCATCTAAACTCCTGAAAATATAAATGTTACGCCATATTTAAAAAAATATTTCCTTATAATGGAGTGTTAGGTAATAACCACGTAACACCGGGCAGAAGCATTTAATTGTCTATTATCTATCTATAAAGCATATTAAAAAAAATACAGATTGAATCGTAGGAAACAATAAGCTGAGCGGGCATGCAGGTGCAGAAAAAGGCCAAAGGATCACGTTATGACATGTATCAAACTGGGTGGCCGGTGGATTGCACCGTAACTATGCAAGCGGGAACCGGATGCGACGTGTCAGGTGTTCTGATTTGAGCAATGTTGGTTGTTTTGAATCCTGGACGCCGAACAAGCAAGATAGGTTAAGAAGGTCCTCATACAAAGAACGTGACGGTCTCAATAGAGAACCCACACGCCAAAGATCGTCGGTCACACCATTTTCTGCTGACGGGATGCCTGGGAGTGAATAAACCATATAAGAAAAAACACACATCGTTTTCGGTCCGTGTCTTGAAGCGTCTTTGTCATAGCAGGTTCCAACTCCTGCAGGACGGTTAGCGAATACCTCAGAAGCGGCTATCAGAAGCATAGGCATGTCGTCATGTGTATTCGTATTATATGTTTGAGACACACACGCACCCACGGCCACTAGATGAGTCACTGACCGTTAAGTTAAATGACATTAAGGGGTTTGAGGCCAATAGTCCGTTAAAAAGCCGTTAGATAGCACACATAAAAAACAACCAGAGCAACCTGCTAGAATTCATTTTTTTAAGAAAATATATATATATATATATATATATATATATATATATATATATATATATATATATATATATATATATAGTCTTAACCAAGACACACAGAGCTGGAAAAGCGACACTTGTAAACGAGTACTTTTGTAAAAAGCTGGCTACGTCAACCACCTTAAGTCGCACAAAACTCCTGTTCAGATCAACTTTGCACCTATTAGTC